>NW_019944362.1:31556-39084 GCF_002910315.2 Salvelinus sp. IW2-2015 | reverse complement strand
CACTGGACCAGACTAACACACACCCACTGGACCAGAGAAACACACACTCTCAGATTCAGAACCGAGCCTGTATAGGAGAGAAAGCGAGGGAGGAGGAGGAGGTGGAGAGGAAGAAGAGCGCCCTTGAAGAGCCTTCAGTAGTGGCCACTGCTGCCGCTGGCAACGCGTTGCCCATGACAACACCCACGATGCCAGAAATGATCGAATGTGAGGGAGAGGGGAAAAACAGGCAGCTCGATTGGCTGGAGAGAGACACGGCAGTAACAGCAGAAACAGAGTCAGTGGCACTAGGAGACAGAGGAAGAGGTTTAGAGGGGATAGAGGAGAGTCAGTTGAAGTGCTCTGCAGGAGAGAAGCGACACAGGGAAATAGCTCTCCTCCACCCGGCGTGCAGACCCGCCCATGTCTCTTTCATCGACACGGGGATAAAAGGCTCACCTGCACTCCCTGTTAAGGATACAAAGACAGAGACAAAGGTTGTATCTGCGTCTGACCAGGACTGCAGCAATAACGCTGTGCCTCACAACTCACCGGAGAGTGAAGAGACGGGAGGGGGGACGCCTGGCAGCGGCACCCCAGGGACCAACACACTCTCTCCAGCCACGGAGAGAGAGAAGCAGCGGGAGAAAGAGTCTGGACACCGGACAGAAGACCACAACGTCACTGATACCTCTCCTTTTCCCCTCTGGGTAATCACTGGACGCCACTGCCAGGAAGACAACAACACTGCTACTGCCACCGGATTGGAGAGAGGGGGAAAGGAGGGAGAGGAGGGAAAAAGAGGAGGAGGAGGAYGGGGAAAGGAGGGCGGAGAACAGAGAGGAGGGAGAGGAGGGGTAGCTGCTGCCAGAGAGCAGGTTTCATTGAGCCATCCGACAGCGGCAGGCCCCACAGCTAGCACGGTGTCATCAGCTGGGAGTAAGACGTATCAGCTCCCTGACTCTACCACCGCTGCCGTTCCTGTCAACTCACTACTACAGCCCCCTGACTCTACCACCGCTGCCGTTCCTGTCAACTCACTACTACAGCCCCCTGACTCTACCACCGCTGCCGTTCCTGTCGACTCATTACTACCGTCGCAGTGCTGCTGGGGGGCTGAGCTCATCATAGCCTCCTCAGCCTCCTCTACCTCCTCCACATCTGCCAGCAGCAGCAGCATCATCATCTCTGCTGATCAGGTCTGTCTCTCTCTCTTTCCACCAATACAGCAACAGGGCAACAGAGATTCAGCTTGCTCATCTCTTCACTCTCAGCTCAGCACCTCTGGTAAACAAGAACAAGGCAGTCTCTCTGTCTCTCAGCCCTTCCGGCAGACAGAAAACAGAGATTTAGCCCTCCTTTCATCCCTCCTCCCTCCCTTTCACTCTGCTGAGCACGAGGAGACCCGGGACAGCAACAACACAAAGAGAGGCACAGAGACCAAGGAGRCAGGAGACGACAAACTTTGTCTCGAACAGAGTCTGAAGTCAGAAGAGAACAGAGGTACAGAGACAGAGGAGTCGTCTCATTTCAAACACAGCCTGAGTCCAGAACTAGAGGAGAAAGGAGGAAGAGTGCCCACAGGACCTGTCCTAGGTCTTAAAGACCACTCTGTGCCACAGTCYCAGGGCTCCAGAAGCAACACAAAGGGAGGCACAGAGACTGAGGACAGGGTTTGTCTCAAACAGAGCCAGGAGAGAAAGGAGGATCCAGAAGAGAAAGGAGGAACTTTACGACCTGTCCCAGGAGAAATAAGAGAAGCCTTCCTCTCAGACACAGAGACCGGGAGAGAGACAGGGAAGGATCCTCCGCCTGCCTTCTCTTATATCTCACCTCAGCCTCCGCTGGTCTTTCAGTTACAGCAGCGCTCGGCTACAGTTGTGAGCTACGATCAACCGGTCCGTATCGACCACACCGGCACTGAGAGTGAAGCTACACTCCTCAGATCAGTACAGCCTCAGTCTCAAGGCTTTGGCAGTGGTGTAGTGGAAGGCCCCACCATGGCTGGAGTTAAGGTGTTCCAGTTAGCTCTGATGGGCAATGTAGGGGACAACAGGAAACTATTTTTCAACAATGCGGTGAAAGCAGATGATAGCTCCTCTATAGGCCTCAATGATATCTCTTTCTCCCAACCAGCTACTGGACTGGACTGTGCCTCCCTGCCTCCACTGAAGGTACACGAGAACCTTCACCACCCAGTGACTGAAGCCAGTTTCACCTCCCATGACTTCCTCAGCTCCAAGAAGCCAGAGATCCCACCACCACCACCACCAGCCGTAAGCCCACCACAAGCAGCTCTAGCTGGGGATGCTCTTCCAACACTGAACCCCCTTAACCTCCATGGGGAGCCTCGGCAGAAGTCCCAGCCAGGAAGAGATGTCAAAGACTCTGGGAAGGTGACAGAGACTGAGAAGGGGTCAGAGGAAGGAGAGAAGGAGGGAGGAGAGAAGGAGGGAGAGAATAAGTCTGGACAAGATAGAGAAAAAGTAGAATCTGGCCTGTTAGCTAGGACAGGGCTTCCAGAGACTGCACGTAGAGATTCTGGAGCATTAGTAGTCGAAGACAATAGTAAAAGACGTCAGGACTCCGCTCCTATATCTACTCTTAGTTCAGCTGACCCAGACCCAGTCCCAGACTCAGAACAGGTGGATTTCAAACTTCCTCCTCCTCCTCCTTCTTCTTCATCCCTCACACCATCGCCTTCTCAGAAGCATCTCACCACCACGTCCAGTGAATCTGTTTTCCAGTTTTTTTTTGAAGATGCGTTCACCTCTGCTGGACCTGTGTGCAGTGCCCAGTGTCTGTGTGCAGTGCCCAGTGTAGGTCCCATCTCTATCCAACCAGACGGTGGATCAAGATCAAACCCCTCTGGAGATGTGACCTTGACCAACACCACGGCTGTAGTAGTCACTACGACGCTGCAGACAAAAACGGATGAGGAACAGCCCACCATTCAGGCTGATCAGCCCACAAGCCAATTAGACCAATCAGACCAATCAATTCACCGTAACCTTCCTGTCACAGATCATACGGAGACCAGAGAGAGGCCGTCACAGACTCCACAATGTTCTAGAGACCCTCCCTCTGTGGCTTACGCTATGGCTGGGGACAGACTTGAGGCTGGAGCTAGGGACAGAATTGAGGCTGGGGCCGGGGTCGAAGTTATGCTAGAGGCTGGGCTTCGTATTCCAATGATGAATGTCCCTAACCAATCCCCTTCAGATCCTATGAAGGGTAGAGAGGGGCCTCAGAGTACAGACTTCCCTTCTTTGGATTTGGCTAAGGCTGGAGCTGAGGCAACGACCGTGGCTGGAGCTGAGGCAACGAGCGTGGCTGGAGATGAGGCTGAAGTTGAGGCAACGACCATGGCTGGAGATGAGGCTGAAGATGAGGCAACAACCGTGGATGGAGCTGAGGCTGAAGATGAGGCTGAAGTTAAGACAGTGACCGTGGCCAGTATTCCAAAGGTAACAGTCTTTGACCTGTCCTCTCCTATACTGAGGGATCAATCTGATAGTATTGGGCCAATAGTGATACTGAAACACCCAGGTCCCATGCTGAGTCACTATGACATCATCGCACTTCCTGATCATGTGACAGGGGAAATCACACCACTCCCCGATCATGTGATACAGGAAGTGACACAGGCAGCATCTGCAATACTGGATTCAGAGTACAGAGATTATCTGAGACACAGGGAGGAAGAGGAAGTGCATGAGACTGGCAGCAGTGGTCACAAAGGGTCACTGGCTGAAAAGGTTAAAGAGGAGGTTAGTGAGAAGCTTCCAGAAAAAATCCCCATCTCTAAATCACCATCTCAGCCTCAGACCACAACAGTATCAACAGCTGGATCTGATAACACCCTTCCTGAGCCCAAGGTAGAAGAGCCTCTTAGGCTTAATCTATTCAGTAGCGCCGCGTCCATTAACGATGAGGTCATCAGCGTGGGTTCGTCCATTAAAGATGACATCATACATGTCAGCCCACCACTCAGTGGTGAGCAGCCAATAAGCAGCCAGCCTCTCAATGTAAACACAGAGGACAAACAGGGGGACAAAATGAAACAAAAGAAAAAGAGAACAGCGGAAAAGAAGGAAGAGAGGAGACAAAATGATGAGAAGGAAACAGAGAAGAAGGAAACAGAGGCGAAGGAAACAGAGGAGAAGGAAACAGAGGAGAAGGAAACAGAGGAGAAGGAAACAGAGGAGAAGGAAACAGAGGAGAAGGAAACAGAGGAGAAGGAAACAGAGAAGAAGGAAACAGAGGAGAAGGAAACAGAGGAGAAGGAAATATGGAGGAAGGAAACAGAGGAGAAGGAAACAGAGGAGAAGGAAATATGGAGGAAGGAAACAGAGGAGAAGGAAACAGAGGAGAAGGAAACAGATGAAGGGGATGAGAATCTCTCTCAAGAGGGAAAAAGGCAGGAAGAAAAACAAACAGTGGATAAACAACAGGAAATAGAGGACGACAAGCAGAAAGGAAAGTGGAATCAGACAAGTACACAACAGCAGAGTAATAGGACTGATAAGAAAGCAGGAGAGCAAATAAAAAAGACCGGATATCAGCTTTTGGAACAGGAGCAGACACAAACACTGACAGAATCACAAATAGTAGCTCTCCGTGAGGAAAGAGACGAGAAGAGTGAAATAACAGACATCGGAGCCAATATGCCTTCTCATAATCGTTTCTTTTTAGATTGGCATGGTGGTGATGTGCAGGGAGACAACACGGGGAGTGCACAAATAGTTAACGCTGTGGAGCKAACAGGAAGAAAGAGTGTCAGAACAGGTAAAGGAGAGGACAAGGCCTCGTCTGACCCCAGCCTGGCTCCTTTTGGCTCGTCTAAGGATGGGTTTTGTTCCAGTGGAGACTCTAGCTATTTATCCTCTCCCTCTGTGTTAGAACAAAGTCTCTACCCCACACTGCCGGTGCCAGCAACAGTGAAGACACTGGAGCCCTGCGAAGAGACTAGAGACCCCTTTGTACCCGATTCGACTGAAAACGCAGCTCTTAACCAATCAGATTCAGTGATTCGTCTGAACCGTTTTGCTCGGCAACAGGAACAAGAACAGCAGCAGGAAAGGCCAGGATCCAGTACTGCCTCAGAGGACTTATCATGTGGTCGTTTAGTTAGACGTGATGGAGGAGGAGAACCAGACAACAACAAGCGCACCGAGTCCCTCACAGCTTCAACACTGTTGCCGGGGGTAACGCAGGGAGCAGAGAGGACCCTGGGCGGTCAGGAAGAGAACGGCAAGTCAGGTGACTGCAACTATGATGTCATCGATGGAGAGAGAGGTCCAGACACAATGGAGGGAGTGGGGAATATTACTTCTACTATAAGGAACTATGGAGTCAGTATACCTCTTCATAGCTTCGAACTTAGTCGTGAAGGAGTCAATATGCCTTCTCTTAGTCACAATCGTTTCTTTTTAGACTGGGCTAGTGGGGATACGGAGAGAGACAGCAACACAGGGACTGTAGTAAAAGAAACAGATGAAACCCAAAACACTGGGCCAGGAGTAGTCGATGTCCTGTCGGGTTCAGACCTTTCAGAGCTCAAGTCAAAGGGTCTGTCGATGAAGGATGAGGAGAATGTCGAGGATAAGAGTCAAAGGACCGGTGTTATAACACCGACTTGTCAAGATCAACGCAGCAAAACGGAGAACACTGCAGCCCCTGTTGGAACGGATTCACACCGAGATGAAACCACACGGCTGGAATCTCCTGCCTCATCATCATCATCATCTTCACAGGGAAGGGTCAGCACCGAGGGGCATGGGGTTCACAAGGAGGAGGTCATATCACATAATCCAGACATGGGGGCCAAACCTAACCCTGCCTCAGACCACCGGACCAAAGTGACTGTCCCTGTCAAACCGACCCGAGACCAGGTCACTGACACTCCTGTCATAGTGGCTGACACTCACCCTGTTCAGGTCAAAGCCTCTGTACAGGATGCAGAATACAAGACAGTTGAACCATGTTCAGCTTATGACGCGGTAAAAAACAGAAACGTTCGTGGAACTCGAGAAAGTCCTGGTCTCAATGTCGATCCTGATCCCCATGTGGTCCAGAAGGCCTCCAGCACAACAATATCAACAACAACCACAGAAAGCCCCACAGTAGTACAACTAGCTGACTCAGAGAGAGAGGCCGCGGCTGAGGATATTGAGGCCTTGAACAGGAAGAGAGAGAAGAGGATGAAAGCATTAGCAAAAAGGATGGAAGAGAGGAAACTAAAGCAGGAGAAGAAGAAGGAGGAAAAACAGAGGCTCTTAACAGATGGTGATGCAGTTCCACAGGAGACCACAGAACAGACGGGTCCTGCCACAGAACAAACTGGTCCTGCCACAGAACAGACAGGTCCTGCCACAGATCAGACGGGTCCTGCCACAGAACAAACTGGTCCTGCCACAGAACAAACTGGTCCTGCCACAGAACAAACTGGTCCTGCCACAGAACAACCTGGTCCTGCCACAGAACAAACTGGTCCTGCCACAGAACAAACTGGTCCTGCCACAGAACAAACTGGTCCTGCCACAGAACAAACTGGTCCTGCCACAGAACAGACAAACTGGTCCTGCCAACAGAACAGACTGGTCCTGCCACAGAACGACTGGTCCTGCCACAGAACAGACTGGTCCTGCCACAGAACAGACTGGTCCTGCCACAGAACAGACTGGTCCTGCCACAGAAACAGACTGGTCCTGCCACACAGAACAGACTGGTCCTGCCACAGAACAAAACTGGTCCTGCCACAGAACAGACTGGTCCTGCCCACAGAACAGACTGAAATATCAGTCACTGGTCCTACTACAGAACAGACAGAGATATCAGTCACTGGTCCTACTACAGAACAGACAGAGATATCAGTCACTGGTCCTGCTACAGAACAGACAGAGATGTCAGTTACCGGTCCTGCCACAGAACAGGCAGAACCAGAGGTAGACTGGTTGGCTGCTCTCAGATCCATGCAGCTCCCTCTCACAGTCCCACCAACAGAACACAGCGGAGTCCTCTGAGAAAACTACAGATCCCAGGTATTGCACTCCGCACTGTACACAGACTGTGTGTGTGTGTGTGTGTATGTGTGTGCGTGTGTGTGTGTGTGCGTGTGTGTGTGTGCTTTTGCGTGTGTGTGTGTGCTTGTGTCGACTAGTGAGTGTTGTGTTTTATTTCATTGTTTTTGGTTGTTACAACACACCGTCAGGGGGATACCGCGCCGTCAGGGAGATACCGCACAGTAAGGGGAAGATACCACGCTGTTAGTGGAAGATACCACGCTGTCGGGAGATACAGCGCCGTTAGAAGGAGATACCGCTGCGTTAGGGGAGATACCACGCTGTCAGGGAGATACCACGCCGTTAGTGGGAAGTAACACGCTGTCAGGGAGATACCATGCCGTTAGTGGGAGATACCACGCCATCAGGGAGATACCGCACTATTATTGGGAGATCCGCACTATTATTGGGAGATACCATACTGTCAGGGAGATACGACGCTGTTAGTGGGAGATACCATGCCGTCAGGGAGATGCCATCATGAG
>NW_019944362.1:15869-30703 GCF_002910315.2 Salvelinus sp. IW2-2015 | reverse complement strand
TAGGGGGAGAGAACCACGTCGTCAGGGGAATTTCCGTGCGTAGAGATGACATCGGGCGTCCAAAGGGAGATACCGCGTCGTCAGGGAGATACCCACCCCGTTAGGGAATATCGCAGCGTCAGGGAGATATCACAACCTCAGGGAGATTTCACGCCATCAGGGACTACCCCGCCCCGTTGGGAAGATACCACCGTCACAGGAGATACCACAGCGTTAGGGGGGAGATAACCACGCCGTTAGGGAGATACCATGCTTGTCAGGAGATACATGCTGTCAGGGAGATCCGTCGTTACGAGGGAGATACAGCTGTCAGGAGGGATCCCGACCGTCTAGGGAGATACCACGCTAGGATGATACCGCACAGTAAGGGGAAGATACCACGCTGTTAGTGGAGATACCACGCTGTCAGGGAGATACAGCGCCGTTAGAAGGAGATACCGTGCGTTAGTGGAGATACCACGCTGTCAGGGAGATACCACGCCGTTAGTGGGAGATAACACGCTGTCAGGGAGATACCATGCCGTTAGTGGGAGATACCACGCCATCAGGGAGATACGCACTATTATTGGGAGTCTCCACTATTATTGGGAGATACCATACTGTCAGGGAGATACGACGCTGTTAGTGGGAGATACCATGCCGTCAGGGAGATGCCATCAGGGAGATACCACGCTGTTAGTGGGAGATACCACGCCGTTAGGGAGATAACGCACCGTTAGGGGGAGTACCACGCCATCAGGGAGTACCACCGTCAGGGAGATTCCACGCTGTAGTGGAGATACCACGCCGTCGGGGAGATAACGCACCGTTAGGGAGAGATACCAAGCATCAGGAGATACCACCCTGTGATTAGTGTGGAGATACATGCCGTCAGGGATAGCACGCCGTCAGGAGATACCAGCCACAGGAGATACCGTGCCATTAGGAGGATACCACGCGTTAGCGAGATACTGCACCGTTAGGTGGAGATACCATGCTGTCAGGGAGATACCACACTGTTAGGGGAGAATCCACGACGTCGGGGAGATACCGTGCCGTTAGGGGGAGATACCATGTCATCAGGGAGATACCTCGGCGTTAGGGGAGATACTGCTGCGTTAGGGGGAGATACCACGCCATCAGGGAGATACCACGCCGTCAGGGAGATACCGCACCGGTAGGGGATATCGGCTGCAGGGGATACCTCGGCGTTAGGGGGAGATACCGCTGCGTTAAGGGTGATACCACACTGTCAGGGAGATACCTCTGCGTTAGGGGAGATACCACCGTCGTCAGAGATTCGTGCCGTCAGGGAGACATCGGCCGTCAGGGAGATACCGCTGTCCGGGAGATTACCGCGCCGTCAGGGCGTGTAACCGCATCGTACCCAGGGAGAATACACTGCATCGTCAGGGAGATACCGCTCATCAGGGAGATATAACGGCCCATAACTCTCTTTAAGCCCTCTTATAGAATGAATGGTTTACGTAGAAATGTGGTTTCCTGGTTACGGATCAAAAGGACAAAAAGCCCTTGTTCTGTGTTATGACAAACATGTGATACATCACACAATCTCTGTGATGTTGTATAGCCGCCATTTTTTTTTGTTGCGTATTTGAAATCACAAAAAAAGCTTGTGTCTTTTAAGATATGCTTCTGGGACACCGGGTGATGTAAAAACATCTTGCATACTGTACTTGCAATGAACATCTCAGTTGCTTACATACAACAGAAACCCCACCCTACGCTATTATTTAAATGATGAGAGGAGCTCCCGAGTGCGCAGCGGTCTAAGACACTGCATCTCAGTGCTAGAGGCGTCACTACACGACCCTGGTTTGACAGACGAACCAGTAATATGTACATTAGTTGTGACAGAGAACAGTAAATCTGTACATTAGTTGTGACAGAGAACAGTAATATGTATATTAGTTGATGACAGAGAACCAGTAATATGTCATTATTGTGAAGAGAAAGTAATGTTACATTAGGTACAGAGAACAGTAATACGTACATTAGTTGTGACACGAAACGTAATCTGTACATTAGTTGTGACAGAGAAACAATCAATGTAGTTGAATGAACAGTATTAATTAGTTGTGAAGAGAATCAGTAATATGTACATTAGTTTGACAGAGAACAGTAATATGTACATTAGTTTTACAGAGAATATAGGTAATTAGGTGACAGAGAACAGTAATATTAACATTAGTTGGTGACAAGAGAACAGTAATATCTACATTAGTTGTGACAGAGAACAGTAAATGTACATTAGTTGTGACAGAGAACAGTAATATCTACATTAGTTGTGACAGAGAACAGTAATATGTTACATTAGTTGTGACAGAGAACAGTAATATGTACATTAGTTGTGACAAGAGAATCAGTTACTATTACATTAGTTGTGACAGAGGACAGTAATATCTACATTAGTTGTGACAGAGAAACAGTCAATATTACATTAGTTTGTGACAGGAACAGTAATATGTACATTGGTTGTTGACAGAGGACAGTAATATCTATTACATTAGTTGTGACAGAGAACAGTAATATGTACATTAGTTGTGACAGTATTACTCTGTAAATCAACGACTGTGATGTTAATTTCCCTTTTTTATAAACATTCTTGTGATATTCATGGCCTCTGCCAGTGATTTCTATGAATAAATGAAAACTAATTTAGCCAGGTTGACACGCTGTTATGGATGTCATTACCAGAGGAGCAGTGTGAATAGGAATGACAAGTGAACCCAGAGCATAACTTTGTAGGGTCTGGAATGGCACCCTATTCCCTATGTAGTGCACTACTTTCAACAGATATTGGTTAAATGTTGTGCACTAGATAGGAATTATGGACCCATAGGACTCTGGTCAAAAGTAGTGCACTAGATGAGGTATATGGATCCATAGGACTCTGGTCAAAAGTAGTGCACTAGATAGGGAATATGGACCCATAGGACTCTGGTCAAAAGTAGTGCACCAGATGAGGTATATGGACCCATAGGACTCTGGTCAAAAGTAGTGCACTGGATAGGGAATATGGTGCCATTTGGGACACTTTTTTGAATATGAATGAGGAAGTAAACAACATAGCATGACTGTCTGGGTGTTGTCTGACTCTGGATGTGTATCCAATGGCACCCTATTCCTAACGGACCCCGGTCAGAGGCAGTGCACTCCTCGAATAGGGATGCCATTTTGGACGCAACCTCTGTGGTAGACTTTTATAACAGAGGTCAATGGAGAGAACTGTAGTACTTTTATATCTAACGAGATGACATCGGCAGTGACATCAGCCCTGTCCTTTGAGAAGAGAATGAAGCTATTCTCCCCCCTCCTCCTCCCCCTCCTCCTCGGTGGAACACAGCTGTTGCTGTGAAACTGGGGGAAAAGGGGGAAAAACAACAACAAATACACACACACACACAAATACACACACAAATACACACACAAATACACACACACACACACACACACACAAAAATAACCACACACACACACATACAAATACACACACACACACAAAACACACAACACACACACACACACAACACACCACACACACACACACACACACACCACACACACACACACACACACACACACACCACACACACACACCACACACACCACACACACCACACACACACACAACACACACACAAATACACAATACACCACACACACACTACGGAGCAGAACATTTTGCCGTCACTCTTGATACGCTTGCTAACACTCCAATGTACCTCTCTCTCATCCCAACGCCGCTGCCTCCTACAGAAAGGCTACCAGCCTTAGCCTCTGTGTCTCTGTGGCAGAGTTTCCCAAAACCCCTCTAAGAACCACCTACACCACTGGGTCCGGCAGAGACCCCTCCCACTGGGTCCACAAGAACCCTAACCAACTGTCCGCAGAGACCCTACACCCACTTGTCCAGCAAGACCTCTACACCACTGGCCCGCAGAGGACCCCTACCCTACTGGTCCGACAGAACCCCTACACCACTGGGTCCGGCAAACCCCTACCTCACTGGTCCGGCAGAGACCCTACCCTACTGGCAGGCAGAGCGACCCCATACACCACTGTCCAGCAGAGACCCCACCACTGGTCCGCAGAGACCCCTACACCACTGGTCAGCATAGACCCCTACCCTACTGGTCAGCAGGGAGACCCCTACCCTACTGGGTCAGGCAGAGACCCCACACCACTTGGTCAGGCAAGACCCCTACCTCACTGTCAGGCAGAGACCCCTACCTCACTGGTCAGGCAGAAGACCCTACCCTACTGGTCCGCAGAGACCCCTACACCACTGGCGCCGCAGAGACCCCACACCACTGGGCACAGAGACCCCTACCCTACTGGGTCCGACAGAGACCCCTACCCTACTGGTCCGGCAGAGACCCCTACACCACTGGTCCGGCAGAGACCCCTACCTCACTGGGTCAGGCAGAGACCCCTACCCTACTGGGTCAGGCAGAGACCCCTACACCACTTGTCCGGCAAGAACCCCTACACCACTGGGTCCGGCAGAAGACCCCTACCCTACTGGTCCGACAGAGGACCCCTACACCACTGGGTCAGGCAGAGACCCCTACCCTACGGTCAGCAGAGACCCCTACCTCACTGGTCAGCAAGACCCCTACCCTACTGGGTCAGGGAGAGACCCCATACCTCACTGTGTCAGGCAAGAGACCCCACCCCATTGGACCAGCAGAAACTCCCTACCCATACTGGGTCAGCAGAACCCCTACCCTACTGGTCAGGCAGAACCCCTACCTCACCGTCAGGCAGAGACCCCTACCCAATTGGGGACCCAGGCAGAAACCCCCCTCCACTGTCAGCAGAGAATCTACCCCAGTAAGACAGAAAGAGAACAGCAGAGAGCAACCAGCCCAGGAAAAAAGAGACCCCAGGACAGACCCTAAGACAGGGCAGAGGGGTAAGTTCACAGTCCTATGACTGACATTATTAAATTATTATTTATACAATGTAACCCTCTTAGATATAAGTCCCCTGTTTAGGGTTCCGACTGATATTTTGTGTACAGAGAGCTCTGTGAACGTTGCAGAGTCCCGTGCTTATAGTGTCAGAAAGCCCATCTGTTCGCTCTCTTGTACCAGTCTGTCAGCAGAGATGACTTTGAATGTCAGGTTTCCACACCCCACATTTGCATAGAGAGTGAATTGTCACATTTCCTGGCCTATCAAAAATCGAAACAAATAAAATGTTATTAGTCACATGCACCGCGAAAATACAACAGGTGTAGATCTTACAGTTGAAATGCTTACTGACAAGCCCTTAACCAACAATGCAGTTCACATAAAAAAAAAAAAAAAAAAAAATGAAATAAGAATAAGAAATAAAAGTCAAAGTAATTAAAGAGCAGCAGTAAAATAACAATAGCAAGACTATATACAGGGGAGTACCGGTACAGAGTCTATGTTCGGGGGCACCGTTGGTTAGTCGAGGTAATATGTACATGTAGGTAGAGTTATTTGTTAAGCGTAGCAGCACAGGGGAACCCAAGAGCAGACTCCGACCAGGAAACAGGGATGAATGAACCAAGATATTTATTGTAACACAGGGAGAGAGGAAGTGCAGATCCAGGGAAGCTCGGATGAGTTGTAGGAAACCAGATGTGGAGGCTGAGGTTGGAGTGAGCTGGTTTGGGACAGGGTATAACAGGTCCGGAGGGGAATCCAAGGGAGTGATGATGAGTTGTAGGAATCCAGATGTGGAGGCTGAGGTTGGAGTGAGCTGGTTTGGGACAGGGTAAACAGATCCGGAGGGGCATCCAAGGGAGTGATGGTGAGTTGAATCCAGAACAGGGTAGCAGGGTGGTGAGATGTGGAACAGGAGACAGGAACGAGAGTCAGAGCGGCAAAACTGCAGTGAGAGGAGAAACAGCATCAGGCAAGGAAATAGGCACAGCAGGATACAGGATCTTAAATAACAACAAATAGATAGCAGCATGACTGACTGAACGGAGACTACGATCTGGCAGAGTGGAAGTGGCAGGACTGAGTATTTGTAGAGGTCTTGATTAAGGAACGGGTTGCAGCTGGTGGGGAACTGCTCTGTCTCCAACCACACAATCACACACAGAGAGAGAAGAAGAGGGAGAGGGAGAGAACTGGGGGAATGGCTGCAGGTCAAAGAGACACCGGATGTCCACTAGGGGGTGGAGCAGGAGCAGATGTGACATTATTAAAGTTCGGGCGGCAGGTAGCCTTGTGGTTACAGCATTGGACTAGGAACCGCAAGGTTGCTAGATCGAATCCCGGAGCTGACAAGGTAAAAATCTATCATTCTGCCCCTGACCAAGGCAATTAACCCACTGTTCCTAGGCTGTCATTGAAAATAAGAATTTGTTCTTAACTGACTTAAATAAAGGTTAAATATATATATTTTTAAAGTGACTATGCATAGATGATAACAGCAGAGAGTAGCAGTGGTGTAAAAGGGGGGGAATGCAAATAGTCTGGGTGGCCATTTGATTAGATGTTCAGGAGTCTTATGGCTTGGGGGTAGAAGCTGTTTAGAAGCCTCTTGATCATGTTGAGGGAGAGGTTGTTGTCCTGGCACCACACGGCCAGGTCTCTGACCTCGTCCTTACAGGCTGTCTCGTCGTTGTCAGTGATCAGGCCTACCACTATTGTGGCATCAGCAAACTTAATGCTGGTGTTGGAGTCATGCCCGGCCATGCAGTCATGAGTGAACAGGGAGTACAGGAGGGGACTGAGCACACACCCCTGTGGAGCTCTAGTGTTGAGGATCAGCGTGGCTGATGTGTTGTTATCTACCCTTACCACCTGGGGGCGGCCTGTCAGGAAGTCCAGGATCCAGTTGCCAAGGGAGGTGTTTACTCCCAGGGTCCTTAGCTTAGTGATGAGCTTTGAGGGCACAATGGTGTTGAACGTTGAGCTATAGTCAATGAATAGCATTCTCACATAGGCATTCCTTTTGTCCAGCTGAGTAAAGGTAGTCCAGAGTTTTTTCCCTCTGGTTGTACATTTAACGTGCTGATAGAAATGTAGTAAGACGGATTTAAGTTTCCCTGCATTGAAGTCCCCGGCTACTAGGAGCACCGCCTCTGAGTGAGCGTTTTCTTGTTGCTTATGGCGGAATACACCTCATTCAGTGCGGTCTTAGTGCCAGCCTCAGTCTGTGGCAGTATGTAGACAGCTATGAAAAATACAGATGAAAACTCTCTAGGTAAATAGTGTGGTCTATAGCTTATCATGAGATACTCTACCTCAGGTGAGAAAAACCTCGAGACTTCCTTAGATATCGTGCACGTAGTCCGCCGTCCCTTGTCTTTCCAGACGCCGCTGTTCTATCCTGCCGGTACAGCGTATGATACTGTCGTCGTTCAGCCACGACTCCATGAAGCATAAGATATAACAGTTTTGAATGTCCCTTTGGTAGTTCAATCTTCCGTGTAGGTCATCGATTTTATTTTCCAAAGATTGCACGTTTGCTAGCAGAATMGAAGAAAGTGGGGGTTTATTCAATCGGCTTCGGAGAATTCTCCGAAGGCAGCATGCCCTCTGGACCCTTTTTTCTCCGCCTTCTCTTCACGCAAATGACGTGGATCTGGGCCTGTTCCGGGAGAGCAGTATCTCATTCACGTCGGGCTCGTCTGACTCGTTAAAGGAAAAAAAATAATTCTGTCAGATGGTGGTGAGTAATCGTAGTTCTGATGTCCAGAAGTTATTTTCGAGATGGTAGCAGCAACATTATGTACAAAATGAGCTACAAAATAAGTTACACACAATAAAAAGAAACAAAAAAAAAAACACAATTGGTTGGGAATACGTAAGACGTCAGTCTTGTTCTCCGGCGCCATCTTAACTAGACTGAGTTCCAGACAAAGAATCGATTTCCTTCTGCTTCTGAGCCCAGCCTGGGAGACGACATATTAAACGGGATTAGTCTAGTTTAGTGGTTCCCAAACTCTTTATAGTCCCGTTCCTCTTCAAACGTTCAACCTCCAGCTGCGTACCCCCTCTAGCACCAGGGTCAGCGCACTCTCAAATGTTGTTTTTTGCCATCATTGTAAGCCTGCCACACACGCACTATGCAATACATTTATTAAATATAAGAATATTTGTCACGACCCGGCTTGTGGGAAGTGACAAAGAGCTCTTTTAGGACCAGGGCACAAATAATAATATCCTAATATTKAATAATTTTGCTCTGTATTTAACCATATTACATATAAAACCTTATTAGTTCATCTAAAATGGTGAATAATTCACCACAGGTTAATGAGAAGGGTGTGCTTGAAAGGATGCTCATAACTCTGCAATGTTGGGTTGTATTGGAGAGAGTCTCAGTCTTAATAAGGATTGGCCCTTTTTTTCCAAATTTTCTCCTAAAATGACATACCCAAATCTAACTGCCTGTCGCTCAGGACCCAAATCTAACTGCCTGTCGCTCAGGACCCAAATCTACTGCCTGTAGCTCAGGACCCAAATCGAACTGCCTGTCGCTCAGGACCCAAATCTAACTGCCTGTAGCTCAGGACCCAAATCTAACTGCCTGTAGCTCAGGACCCAAATCTAACTGCCTGTACTCAGGGACCCAAATCTACTGCCTGTAGCTTCAGGACCCCAAATCTAACTGCCTGTCGCTCAGGACCCAAATCTAACTGCCTGTCGCTCAGGACCCAAATCTAACTGCCTGTAGCTCCAGGACCCAAATCTAACTGCCTGTAAGCTCAGGACCCAAATCTAAACGCCTGTAGCTCAGGACCCAAATCGTAACTGCCTGTAGCTCAGGACCCAAATCTAACTGCCTGTAGCTCAACCCAATCTACGGCCTGTAGCTCAGGACCCAAATCTAACTGCCTGTAGCTCAGGACCCAAATCTAACTGCCTGTAGCCTAGGACCACAAATCTTACTGCCTGTAGCTCAGGACCCAAATCTAACTGGCCTGTAGCTCAGGACCCAAATCTAAACTGCCTGTAGCTCAGGACCCAAATCTTACTGCCTGTAGCTCAGGACCCAAATCTAACTGCCTGTAGCTCAGGACCCAAATCTAACTGCCTGTAGCTCAGGACCCAAATCTAACTGCCTGTAGCTCAGGACCCAAATCTAACTGCCTGTCGCTCAGGACCCAAATCTAACTGCCTGTAGCTCAGGACCAAATCTACTGCCTGTAGCTAGGACCAAAAGCGACCCAAATCTAACTGCCTGTAGCTTCAGGACCCAAATCTAACTGCCTGTAGCTCAGGACCCAAATCTAACTGCCTGTAGCTCAGGACCCAAATCTAACTGCCTGTAGCTCAGGACCGCCAAATCTAACTGCCTGTCGCTCAGGACCCAAATCTAACTGCCTGTACTCAGGACCCAAATCTAACTGCCTGTAGCTCAGGACCCAAATCTAACGCCTGTAGCTCAGGACCCAAATCTAACTGCCTGTAGCTCAGGACCGCCAAATCTAACTGCCTGTAGCTCAAGCACCAAAATCTAACGGCCTGTAGCTCAGACCCAAATCTATGGCCTGTAGCTCAGGACCCAAATCTAACTGCCTGTAGCTCAGACCCAACATGTGTAACTCACCCAAATCTAACTGCCTGTAGCTCAGGACGCCAAATCTAACTGCCTGTAGCTCAGGACCCAAATCTTAGCTGGCCTGTAGCTCAGGACCCAAATCTAACTGCCTGTAGCTCAGGACCAAATCTAACTGCCTGTAGGCTCAGGACCCAAATCTAACTGCCTGTAGCTCAGGACCCAAATCTAACGGCCTGTAGCTCAGGACCCAAATCTACTGCCTGTAGTCAGACAAATCTAACTGCCTGTCGCTCAGGACCCAAATCTAACTGCCTGTCGCTCAGGACCCAAATCTAACTGCCTGTAGCTCAGGACCAAATCTAACTGCCTGTAGCTCAGGACCCAAATCTAACGGCTGTAGCTCAGGACCCAAATCTAACTGCCTGTAGCTCAGGACCCAAATCTAACTGCCTGTAGCTCAAGACCAAATCTAACGGCCCTGTAGCTCAGGCCCAAATCTAACTGCCTGTAGCTCAGGACCCAAATCTAACTGCCTGTAGCTCAGGACCCAAATCTTACTGCTGTAGCTCAGGACCCAAATCTAACTGCCTGTAGCTCAGGACCCAAATCTAACTGCCTGTAGCTCAGGACCCAAATCTTACTGCCTGTAGCTGCAGGACCCAAATCTAACTGCCTGTAGCTCAGGACCCAAATCTAACTGCCTGTAGCCTCAGGACCCAAATCTAACTGCCTGTCGCTCAGGACCCAAATCTAACGGCCTGTAGCTCAGACCCAAATCTAACTGCCTGTAGCTCAGGACCCAAATCTACAGCCTGTAGCTCCAGACCCAAATCTAACTGCCTGTAGCTTGGGGACCCAAATCTAACTGCCTGTAGCTCAGGACCAAAAATCTACTGCCTGTAGCTCAGGACCCCAAATCTAATGCCCTGTCAGCTCAGGACCCAAATCTAACTGCCTGTAGTTCAGGACCCAAATCTAACTGCCTGTAGCTCAGGACCCAAATCTAACTGCCTGTAGCCAGACCCCAAATCTAACTGCCTGTAGCTCAACCCAATTAACTGCTGTAGCTCAGGTCCCAAATCTAACTGCCTGTAGCTCAGGGCCCAAATCTTAACTGCCTGTCGCTCAGGACCCAAATCTAACTGCCTGTAGCTCAGGACCCAAATCTAACTGCCTGTAGCTCAGGAACCAAATCTAACTGCCTGTAGCTCAGGACCCAAATCTAACTGCCTGTCGCTTCAGGACCCAAATCTAACGGCCTGTAGCTCAAGACCCAAATCTAACTGCTGTAGCTCAGGACCCAAATCTAACAGCCTTGTAGCTCAAGACCCAAATCTAACTGCCTGTAGCTGGGGACCCAAATCTAACTGCCTGTAGCTCAGGACCAAATCTACTGCCTGTAGCTCAGGCCCAAATCTAAGTGCCTGTAGCTCAGACACCAAATCTAACTGCCTGTAGTTTCAGGACCCAAATCTAACTGCCTGTAGCTCAAGGACCCAAATCTAACTGCCTGTAGCTCAGGACCCAATCTAACTGCCTGTAGCTCAGGACCCAAATCAACTGCCTGTAGCTCAGGGCCCAAATCTAACTGCTGTAGCTCAGGGCCAATCTAACTGCCTGTCGCTAGGACCCAAATTAACTGCCTGTAGCTCAGGACCCAAATCTAACTGCCTGTAGCTCAGGACCCAAATCTAATGCCTGTAGCTCAGGACCCAAATCTAACTGCCTGTAGCTCAGGACCCAAATCTAACTGCCTGTAGCTCAGGACCCAAATCTAACTGCTGTAGCTCAGGACCCAAATCTAACTCCTGTAGCTCAGGACCCAAATCTAACTGCCTGTAGCTCAGGACCCAAATCTAACTGCCTGTAGCTCAGGACCCAAATCTAACTGCCTGTAGCTCAGGACCCAAATCTAACTGCCTGTAGCTCAGGACCCAAATCTAACTGCCTGTAGCTCAGGACCCAAATCTAACTGCCTGTCGCTCAGGACCCAAATCTAACTGCCTGTAGCTCAGGACCCAAATCTCTACTGCCTGTAGCTCAGGCCCTGAAGACAAGGATATAAACTCAGCAAAAAAACGAACTGTCCCTTTTCCAGGATCCAGAATAAATACTTATTTTTCCACCATAATTTGCAAATTAATTGATTTAAAAATCCTACAATGTGGTTTTCTGGATTTTTTTCCCTAATTTGTCTGTCATAGTTGAAGTGTACCTATGATGAAAAATTACAGCCTCTCTCACTCTTTTAAGTGGGAGAACCTGCACAATTGGTGGCTGACTAATACTTTTTTTGCCCCAATGTATATGTCACTCCCTGTAACGGTCTTCGTTGGGAGAAAGAGAGGAAGGAACCAAAATGCAGCATGATGATTATCCATTTTAATAAGGATACTTGAAACGACGAACAACAGCAATAAACCAACAAATGAACGAAGACGAAACATTCCCATAGGTCAACACAAACACAGGAACACCATAACAGGAACAATCACCACAAACCCACAATACAAAACAGGCTACCTAAATATGGTTCCAAATCAGAGACAACGACTACACCTGCCTCTGATTGAAGAACCATATCAGGCCAACACATAGAATAGACAAACAGACATACAACATAGAATGCCCACTCAGATCACACCCTGACCAACAAAACATAGAAACATACAAAGCAAACTATGGTCAGTGCGTGTCACTCCTTTAGTTCCTTCCCTATATATGTCACTCCCTGTGGTTCCTGCCCTATATATGTCCACTTCCCTTTGGTTCCATCCCTATATATGTCACTCTCTTTGGTTCATCCCTATATATGTCACTCCCTTTGGTTCCTGCCCTATATCTGTCCACTCCCTTTGGTTCCTGCCCTATATATGTCACTCCCTTTGGTTCCTTCTCTATATATGTCACTCCCGTTGGTTACTCTATCCTAGATATTTCACTCCCTTTGGGTTCCTGCCCTATATATGTCAACTGCCCTATTGGTTCCATTCTCTATAAATGGTCACTCCCATGTGGTTCCTGCCCTATATATGTTCACTCCTTTGGTTCCTTGCCCTATATATGTCCCTCCCTTATGGTTCCTTCCCTATATATGTCCCTCCCTGTGGTTCCTGCCCTATATATGTCCCTCTCTTGTGTTCTTCCCTATATATGTCCTTCCTCCCTTGGTTCCTTCCTATAATGTCCCTCGCCCTTTGGTTCCTTCCGCTATATATGTCCCTCCTCTTTGGTTCCTTCCCTATATATGTCATCCTTTGGTTCCTTCCCTATATATGTCCCTCCCTTTGGTTCCTTCCCTATATATGTCCCCTCCCTTTAGGGTTCCTTCCCTATTATGTCCCTCCCTTTGGTTCCTTCCACTATTATATATCTACTACTCCCTTTGGTTCCTGCCCTAATATATATCCACTCCCTTTGGTTGCCTGCCCTATATATATCACTCCCTTTGGTTCCTTCCCTAATATATATGTCCCTCCCCCTTTTAGGTTCCTTCCCTATATATGTTCCCTCCCTTTGTTCTTCACCTATATTATATGTCACTCCCTTTGGTTCCTTCCCTATATATGTCCCTCCCTTTGGTTCCTGCCCTATATATATCACTCCCTTTGGTTCCTTCCCCAGGTGTTATTGTTTCTGTTTCTGTTTCATGTCTGTGCGTTGTTCGTGTTTCTTGTTTTGTATTATGTTTTCATTTATTTATTAAATTATTCACTCCCTGAACTTACTTCCTGACTCTCAGCGCACATCATTACAACACCTCAGAAATGTATGACAATTTATTTTGGCCGAAACGTGAGCTCCAGACCTTTCTAGAACTAAGCACCATTACTAGTTACTGTTTATTGCCATCTCATGAAAAATAATGACCCTTGGGTATGTCTATTTAGGCAGAAATCTACATTTTGACAAAACGTTCAACAGATTTTTAATAGTCAACAACTCAGACTGTAGTAAGGTGCAGAGGTGGGACCAAGTCATGTGACTCGAGTCCAAGTCATGTGACTCGAGTCCAAGTCATGTGACTCGAGTCCAAGTCATGTGACTCGAGTCCAAGTCATGTGACTCGAGTCCACACCTCTGGTAAGGTGTAATAGTGGCAGATGTAACTCATGGTGATCCATGGTTGCCGTTCAACGTTATCCCTTCAGATAATTAACAACTATTGTCATTTATGGCAATAAAGGGCTTCTTATTGCGAAGTGTTGGATGTTACATATTAGTAATCACTCTGTTAATTAGTCTGTCACAGTGTAGTAGTCTACACTGCATTCTGGGGCTGGCTGGCGCTAAATCTCTGTCTGTCTGTCTTCCAGATGGTTGAAGAACAAAATCCAGTATAAAAAAATGGGATAAAAAAAAAAAAAAGAGCCTCACTGTAATCCTGTATTAGTAGGGATTTTCTAGGTATTGTGTCCTACTATCTGTCTATGTACTGTAACCATAACAACATGAAAATTAACAACACGGCTCGCAGGATGATTTATATTTCACCAGATGACTTGTTGAGTGCTGGAAAATGTCCAGTTATCTTCGTGGAAAGAATCAGCTCTTCAGCATAATAAAGTGACATAAGGATGTTTTTTGAGGTACAGAATGCAAAAAATACCAAAAATCAAGTGTCTGGGCTTCTTTGATGCTCTTGTGGATGCTACGGCCATATGGAGATGTTTACATTAGTGATTTGAACAGCTCTGGCAACATTGACATTAGCCTGCGGAAAACCTTTCAAGTCTTTCCTTCTAATAGTTCTTGAATCTGTCACCTCCATCTCTGTGATTCTGTCTGTGTATTTTTCTCACTCCATGGATCTAAATCATTTGATATTCCTCTCTCTCTTCTCTCTGTCTCTCTGTCTGTCTCTCTCTCTGTCTCTCTCTCTCTCTCGTCACTCTCTCTATGTGTCTGGTGTAAATCATCTATTTATCTCTCTCTCTCTCCCAAGTCTACTCAATTCAAGTCAATTCAATGGTCTTTATTAGCATGGGAAACAAATGTTAACATTGCCAAAGCAAGTGAAATAGATAAATAAATAATAAAAGTGAAATAAACAATAAAAAATAAACTGTAAACATTACACACAAACAAAAAAAGTTTCAAAAGCATAGAGACATTTCAAATGCGGTTCTCTCTCTCTCTCTCTCTCTCTCTCTCTCTCCTCTCTCTCTCTCTCTCTCTCTCTCGTCTCTCTCTCTCTCTCTCTCTCTCTCTCTCTCTCCTCTCTCTTCTCTCTCTCTCTCTCTCTCTCTCTCTCTCCTCTCTCTCTCCTCTCTCCTCTTCACTCTCTCTCGTCTCTCTTTCACATCTCTCTCTCTGTCTCTGGTGGTAAATCCCTG
>NW_019944362.1:12424-15739 GCF_002910315.2 Salvelinus sp. IW2-2015 | reverse complement strand
CTCTCTCTCTCTCTCTTCACTCTCTCTCTCTGTCTCTGGTGTAAATCCCTGAAGCCATCCCACATGCCAGGGCAGACACTTGCTGCCTGTCAGTCATAACAGTTGTCCTATCACTCCGGCCGTAGAGGGGCAGGGGGGGAGAGAGAGGAGGATACAATACAAACGCCTACTAGCAGATTCCATTTTGTATAAATAACTACTGACAGTTGTGTGTGTCTAGAGGGCTTGTCACATGCTTGAGTGTGTGTTCTTGGGCAGTAGTGAAAAAACAACCCAATTGTCATACTTCGGTAAAAGTAAAGATACCTTTAATAGAAAATGACTCAAAATTATTTAAAAATGAAAATACGACTTGAGTAAAAAGTCTAAAAAATATTTGGTTTTAAAATATACTTAAGTATCAAAAGTGAAAGTAAAAGTATAAATCATATACAAGTCCTTATACTAAGCAAACCAGACGGCACAATTGTCTTTCTTGAGCCAGATCAGAGGCAGTAGGGATGACCAGGGATGTTCTCTTGATAAGTGTGTGAATTGGACAATTATCCTGTCCTGCTAAGCATTCAAAATGTAACGAGTACTTTTGGGTGTCGGGGAAAATGTACGGAGTAAAAAGTACAATATTTTCTTTAGGAATGTAGTGAAGTAAAAGTAAACGTTGGCAAAAATATAAATAGTAAAGTAAAGTACAGATACTGCCAAAAAACGACTTAAGTAGTACTTTAAAGTATTTTTACTGAAGTACTTTACACCACTGTTCTTGAGTGTGTGTGTGCATGTGTGTGCGTACATACTATATGTGTGTGTTGGTGTGTGTATGTAGTGTGTATACATAGCGCTTGGATGTAATGTGTGTGTTTGTGTGTGTGTTTCACTCTGTCCCTGGAGGCTGTCCTTGCTGTCAACCCCGCTCTGACTCTAGTGGCTCGCGGAGCTGCAACTTTGTGTCTGTGTTTGTGGAGTGGCGGTGTAGGAATTTGAGGCTGCGCTCAGCTCAGTGTGTGTGTGTGTGTGTGAAGTGTGTGTGTGTGTGTCTGAGTGTCAGCATAGGCAATCTGAAGTCATTGGCTCACAGGCCAGAGCAGGCAGGCTGGAACAAAAACAACAGGCTTCAAAAGAAACACTTGTGTGTGACCAGCATAGTATTTGTGGCATCTAGAGCACAGCGACACGTTAAAGAGGAGAGACGAGCTCTGGCATCTTCTGCTCAGTTCTGTGAGGAAGTAAAGGAGTTGAACGATAACCTCTCTGAAGGGATTCTACATGACTACTCTGTGTCGGGTGAGTTGACTGACTACTGTTGTTTCTGTCTGTGTCGGGTGAGTTGACTGACTACTGTTGTTTCTGTCTGTGTCGGGTGAGTTGAAAATGTAACGAGTACTTTTGGGTGCTCGGGGGGAAAATGTACGGAGTAAAAAACGAAGTTTACAATAATTTTCCTTTAGGAATGTAGTGAAGTAAAGTAACGTTGGCCAAAAATATAAAATAGTAAAGTAAAGACAGATCTGCCCAAAAACGACTTAGAGTGTATTTAAAGCTCACTCTCTTTACTGGAAGTATTTTTTACAAGACGCCAGCTGTTCTTGAGTGTGTGGTGTGCATGTGTGTGCGTACATACTATAATGTGTTGGTTGGTGTGTGTATGTATGTGTATACATCAGCGCTTTTTGATGTAATGTGTGTGTTTGTGTGTGTGTGGTGTCACACTGTCCCTGTTGAGCTTGTCCTTGCTGTCACCCCCGGCTCTGACTCGCTAGTGGCTCGCGAGCTGCATACTTTGTGTCTGTGTTTGTGGAGTTTTGGCGGTGTAGGAATTTGAGGCTGCGCTCAGCTCAGTGTGTGTGTGTGTGTGTGAATGTGTGTGTGTGTGTCTGAAGTTGTCAGCATAGGCATTCTGAAGTCATTTGGCTGACAAGGCCAGAGCAGGCAGGCTGGAACAAAAACAACAGGCTTCCCAAGAACACTTGTGTGTGACCAGCATAGTATTTTGTGGCATCTAGAGCACAAGCGACTAACGTTAAAGAGGAGAGACGAGCTTCTGGCATCTTCTGCTCAGTTTCTGTGGAGGAAGTAAGGAGTTGAACGAATAACCTCTCTGAGGGGATTCTACATTGACTACTCCTTTGTCGGGTGAGTTGACTGGAGCTACTGTTTGTTTCTGTCTGTGTCGGTGAGTTGACTGACTACTGTTGTTTCTGTCTGTGTCGGGTGAGTTGACTGACTACTCTGTTTGTTTCTGTCTGTGTCGGGTGAGTTGACTGACTACTGTTGTTTTCTGTCTGTGTCGGGTGAGTTGACTGACTGCTCTTCTTTCTTTCTGTGTCGGGTGAGTTTTGACTGGACTACTGTTGTTTCTGTCTGTGTTTGGTCCACTCCTGCTGGCTACAAGTTATTTTCTCTTCTGCTGTTCGTTTTGTCCGTGAGGCTCCTATTCGTGTGAACGGATGAGTTATCTACTCCTGTTCAAAGCTTTCCTCTGTGTGGTGCCGACGTAGGCAGATGGCCTTCGTAAGGTAAAGCGCTAACTACCACGCCTAATTACATTCTGCCGGCTCTGACTCACCAATGCAGGGAGGGAGAGCGAGAGAGAAAAGAGAAGAGAAAGAGAAGGAGGGAGGGAGCAACGGAGAGAGCGAGAGAAGGAACGGAGGGAGGAGAAAGAGAGAGAAGAGACAAAAGAGAGAGATGAGAGAGAGAGAGGGAGGGAGAGGGAGGAAGGGAGGGAGAGGTGAGAGAGGAGAGAGGGAGGAGAGAGAGAGAGAGAGAGCAGAGAGAGGGAGAGAGAGAGAGAGAGAGTAGAGAGAGAGAAGAGAGAGAAGCAGCAGAGCAGAGAGCAGAGAGAGAGAGAGAGAGGAGAGGAGAGAGAGAGAGAAGAGGAGAGAGAGAGACGAGAGAGTAAGAAGAAAGAGAAGCAGTTAAATAAAGGGAGGAAAAGACATGAGTAGGGCATGTTTTTTATTTTCTTATGCTCTTCTCTCAATTCAAATGGCTTTATTGCGATGGGAAGCATATGCTTACATATGTTTATATATACAGTGTTTGTAATGATGTGCAAATGTGAAAGTACAAAAGGGAAAATAAAGTAAACATAAATTGGGTTAGTATTTACAATGCTGTTTTGTTCTTCACTGGTTGCCCTTTTCTTGGTGGCACAGTCACACCTTTGTCTGCTGTGATGTCACACTGTGGTATTTCACCGTAGATATGAGAGTTTATCAAAATTGGGTTTGTTGTTCAAATTCTTTATGGATCTGTTATAATCTGAAGGGAAATATGTTCTCTAATATGGTCATATATTTGGCAGGAGTTAGGAAG
>NW_019944362.1:0-12399 GCF_002910315.2 Salvelinus sp. IW2-2015 | reverse complement strand
TAGGAAGTGCAGCTCAGTTTCCACCTCATTTTGTGGGCAGTGTGCAGATAGCCTGTCTTCTCTTGAGAGCCAGGTCTGCCTACGGTGGCCTTTCTCAATAGCAAGGCTATGCTCACTGAGTCTGTATATAGTCAAAGCTTTCCTTATTTTTGGGTCAGTCACAGTGATCAGGTATTCTGCCTACGGTGTACTCTCTGTTTCAGGTAAGACCCAAGTGCAGATTGTGTTGAAGTAACAATGTTAATTACAACAACAGGGGCAGGCAAACGACAGGTCAAGGCTTTGAGGTCCTTGAAATGTGTAGATTGTGTAATTTACAGATGGTCCCTAACTAGCCCCAGAGGGATATCCAAAGTCAACCTAAATTGACCACAGGCATTACGATCAGGTCACCTGCAGCTGCTCTCTGAATTGATGACCACCTGTGTGCTGCCAGCTGTGGACATGTACGCAGGATTCAAATAAACATTCATTTACGTTGTGACGGAGTCACAACCACAAGACAAGACTGACTTTATGACCAAACTTGTTCTATTTACACTTTGTAGTCCATTTTTTTTGAGAGTAGAATAAATGTTTCTGACTCATATCGATGCCACGTAGTTTTCTAAATGAGAAGTAGTTTTTTAGGGTCTGGGACTGGGTTGTTCTGGCTTTAGTAAACATTAGTGTGGTAGCTTGGCTCTAGTCTGGGTGTCCCACAAAACAACTTAAATGTCAAGTTAGTTTAAGGTTTGGATTGAACTTCAAAGTCCCCCGCTCCTGCCATGTAAGAGGTTCTAGACACACCGTGAGAAACCGCAGAAACCCTTGACAGCCTTCGAATGGCGGTATGTCTGGGATCTGAATAGCAGTTTTGTTTGTGTAGGTGTGTGTGTCTAAAAACTAGATCTCTAATTTGCTATTTGAATGAAAGAGTGTCTGTGTGACAGTCAGTGTTTTCATCAGTGATGATGATGATGATGATGTACTTCAGTGAGCACTGGTGAAGGACGCGGCCTACGGTTTAGTACCAAGAGACTAGTTGCCATGGCAATTGATAATAGTTACGGTGAATGAGAGCGATGATAACGCTTTACTATTAGAGGAGGTAAATGAGTTGAACGATAACGCTTTACTATTAGAGGAGGTAAATGAGTTGAACGATAACGCTTTCTATTAGAGGAGGTAAATGATTGAACGATAACGCTTTACTATTGAGGAGGTAAATGAGTTGAACGATAACGCTTTACTATTGGAGGAGGTAAATGAGTTGAACGATACGCTTTGACTATTGGAGGAGGTAAATGAGTTGAAATAACGCTTTACTATTGAGGAGGTAAATGAGTTGAACGATAACGCTTTCCTATTAGAGGAGGTAAATGAGTTGAACGATAACGCTTTTACATTGGAGGAGGTAAATGAGTTGACGATAAGCTTTTACTAATTGGAGGAGGTAAATGAGTTGAACTAACGCTTTCCTATTGAGGAGGTAAATGAGTTGAACGATAACGTTTACTATTGGAGGAGGTAAATGATTGAACGATAACGCGTTTACTATTGGAAGGAGGTAAATGAGAGTTTGAACGATAACGCTTTACTATTGGAGGAGGTAAATGAGTTGAACGATAACGCTTTACTATTGGAGGAGGAAATGAGTGTTAACGATAACGCTTTACTATTGGAGGAGGTAATGAGTTGAACGATAACGCCTTTACTATTGAGGAGGAGAATGAGTGAACGATAACGCTTTACTATTGGAGGAGGTAAATGAGTTGAACGATAACGCTTTACTATTGGAGGAGGTAAATGTTGAACGATAACGCTTTACTATTGGAGGAAGGTAAATGAGTTGAACGATAACGCTTTACTATTGAGGAGGTAAATGAGTTGAACGATAACGCTTTACTATTGGAGGAGGTAAATGAGTTGAACGATAACGCCTTTATTATTTGGAGGAGGTAAATGAGTTGAACGATAACGCTTTACTATTGGAGGAGGTAAATGAGCTTGAACGATAACGCTTTTACTATTGGAGGAGGTAAATGAGTTGAACGATAACGCTTTACTATTGAGAGGTAATGGAGTGACGATACGCTTTACTATTGAGGACGGTAAATGTACGTTTGAACGAAAGTGATAAAGTGCGCCTAATAAACCTACTAGTCAGAGTGACTGTAAACAGAAGTGTGACAGAGTGTTTTTGTGTGTGTGTGTGTGTGTGTGGTGTGTGTGTGTGTGTGTGTTGTGTGTGGTGTGTGTGTGTGTGTGGTGTGTGTGTTGTGTGTGTGTGTGTGTGTGTGTGTGTGGTGTGTGTGGTGTGTGTGTGTGTGTGTGTGGTTGTGTGTGTGTGACTGCTGCCTGTGCCTCGTACCCACACCGAATCAGAGTGCTGCTGTTGGTGTTCTAATAGCTTTGAAAACACACCAATCTTTCCCCTGTTTAACACACCACTCTTTCCCCCTGTTAAAACACCACAATCTTTCCCCTGTTAACCACACCACTCTTTCCCTGTTAAACACACCATCTTTCCCCTGTTAACCACACCACTCTTTCCCCCGTTTACCACACCACTCTTTCCCCTGCTTTACCACCACTCTTTCCCCCGTTTACACACACGCACTCTTTTCCCCTGTTTACCACACCACTCTTCTCCTGTTTAACCACCCTTTTCCCCGTTTACACACACTCTCTTTCCCCGTTTAACACACCGCTCTTTCCCCGTTAACAGCACACCGCTCTTTCCCCGTTTAACACACCGCTTCTTCCCCGTTTAACACACCGCTCCTCCCGCTTTAACACACCACTCTTTCCCCTGTTTTACTCACACCAGTTACTTCCCTCAGCATAGCTTGCTATCAGCAGATTTACCTCATCTTTGTCATAAACCTGTCCTTCTGTCTCGTCGTCTTGTCTGTTGTTCATCTTGCTCTTCACTTCTCTGTCCTGTCTGTACTCTTCCGTCGTTCGTCCTGTCTCTTCTGTCTGTCTGTCTGCTGTACTGTCTGGTCTGTCTGTCTGTCTGTTGCTTCTGTTCTGTCTGTCTGTCTGTTGTCTGTCCGTCGTCTGTCTGTCGTATGTCTGTCTGTCTGTCTGTCTGTGCTGTCTGTTCTGTTGCTCTGTCTGTCTTCTGTCTGTCTGTCTGTCTGTCTGTCTGTCTGTCTGTCTGTCTGTTGTCTTGTCTGTCTGTCTGTCTGTCTGTCTGTCTTGTCTGTCTGTCTGTCTGTCTGTCTGTCTTGTCTGTCTGTCTGTCTGTCTGTCGTCTGTCTGTCTGTCTTTGTCTGGTCCTGGTCTGTCTGTCTGTCTAGTCTGTTGTGTGACTGTCTTGCACACAACCCACATTCTTCATGTTGTTTGAATGACATATACATACTCTGACAAGGTCTGCTTCTCGTCACTGCCAGTATAGCAGCACAGCCCCATGACACTGTGGTTATTGTTAGGAAGGGTCTCGAGCTGTTGCTCATGTACAGATGTTAAAGACTTCCTAGACTACATCACCATTATCGTCAGCTAGACGTCAAACACATCACACTGTAGCCGTGTGTGTGACTGCAGCGTCTAACCATATCATAACCTTTCTTACTCTCTTTCTTTCTCTTCTCTCTGTCTCTCTCTCTCTCTGTCTCTCTCTCTCTGTCTCTCTCTCTCCTCTCTCTGTCTCTCTCTCTCTCTTCTCTCTCTCTCTCTCTTCTCTGTCTACTCTGTCTCTCTCTCTGTCTCTCTCTCTCTTCTCTCTTGTCCTCGCTCTCTGTCTCTCTCTCTCTATATCCTCTCTCTCGCTCTCTGGTCTCTCTCTCTCTCTGTCTCTCTCTCTCTCTCTGTCTCTCTGGTTCTCTCTCTCTACTCTCTGTATCTCTCTTCTGCTCTCTCTATGTCTTTTCTCTCCTGTTCTCTGCTCTCTCTGTCGCCTCTCAATTCAATTTAATGTCAGGGTTTATTGGCTGTGAAACATATGTTACCCTTGCCAAAGCAAGTGAATGATAATAAAAAAAGTGAATAACAATAAAATGACAGTAAACGTTAGATTCACAGAAGTTACAAAAGAATAAAGACATTTCGAATGTCATATTATGTCATAATACAGTGTTGTAACAATGTGCAAATAGTTACAGACAAAGGGAAATAAATAAACATAAATACTGTATTAAAATGGTGTTGTTCTTCACTGGTTGCCCTTTTCTTGTGGCAAAAGGTCACAAATCTTGCTGCTATGATGACACACCTGTGGTATTTCACCCGTAGAATATGGGAGTTATTCAACATCATGGGTTTGTTTCTCTCTCTCTCTCCCTCCTCCTCCACCCCTTTCTTCATGGCATAATCTTTCAGTATGGAAGGTATTTGGACGTGGACTTTTTTTCTCTCTTCAGGCAGCATGTTCAGAGTCGTCTCAGGCAGCATGTTTCAGCGCTCGGTCACGTTACTGACGTTTATATACTCTATGCCTTCGTACGGGGGCTGTGCGGGGCCAAGTAGCTTGAAGAACTGGCTCAGCCAAGGACAATTAGTGGTAATGCATTCAGGGGTGATACGTTTACTCGTTTTATAATACCCGTTGGTTTGTTTTATCCTGCATGGGAAGTTTCCTAGAGAGAGAAATGTTGTTAGCTGGTAACTGTAGCCCTGCCCTTTCAGAAGCAAGCTTCCTATAGTCCCTCATGATCTATTATTACGTCTCTGTACGAGGAAGGAAGGAGAAACACAACGGACACTCTGTTTTCAGTCTGAGGAGAGAGACAAGAAAAGAGAGAGAAAGGGATCCACAGATCGTATGCTATGTGCTAACTGTTGGAGAGAAAAGAGAGAGGGATCCCACAGATCTATGCTATGTGCTAACTGTTGGAGGAGAAGAGAGAGAGGGAATCCCACAGATCTATGCTATGTGCTAACTGTTGGAGAGAAGAGAGAGAGGGATCCACAGATCTATGCTATGTGCTAACTGTTGGAGAGAAAGAGAGAGAGGGATCCCCAGATCTATGCTATGTGTGCTACGGTGTGCAGAGAGAGAGAGAGAGAGAGGATCCCACAGATCTATGCTACGTGCTAACAGTTGCAAGAGAGAGAGAGAGAGAGGGATCCCACAGATCTATGCTACTGCATACAGTTGCAGAGAGAGAGGAGAGAGAGGGTCCCACAGATCTATGCTACTGCTACAGTTGCAGAGAGGCAGAGAGAGAGAGAGGGATCCCACAGATCTATGCTACATGCTAACAGTTGCAGAGAGAGAGAGAGAGAGAGGGATCCCACAGATCTATGCTACGTGCTAACAGTTGGAGAGAAATAGAGATAAACACTGAGAGAGACAGAGAGATAGAGCTATCTCTTGCAGGCCTGTCCTGTGCAGACAGTTGCTAAGAAAGAGCGTGAGAATGTGTGTGAGAGATTGTTTGTGTGTAGGAGAGAGAGAGAGCGAGAGAGAGAGAGAGAGAGAGAGACCCCACAGCGTCCCAGGACAGCAACACAGTTAGGCCATACCAGATCATGAGAAAAACAAGTACATTTCTTGACACATTGGAAAGATTTAACAAAAAAACTAGTCTATCTGACTATGATATAGTGTTGGTGTGGGAGAATGAGAGAGAAACTGTCTATCTGACTAGAGAATTGGTCTATTACTATTTATAGATTCTTAACTAACAGGAGTCAGACATTTACCCCCGGCCCCTGGCCTCCAGCCCGATGAGAACCACAACAGCTGCCTGTCAGATTAGAGCTGAAGTTTAGTTCTTCTGATAAAATGGGAAGTCTGAAGGGCTGATGGCTAGATCTGGGCCAAACTAACACACTTCACCCGCTGGTATCCACTGTTGACAGACTAGAGCCTGGACACGAGCACTATAAACAGGTTACTTTGTCTACAGGCTGGAAGGAACCTTTTGGTTTTTTGGGGGGTTTGTATTCAGACTGAGACTGTTGGTTTGTCAAGTTGTGGTCGGACACGAGTTTCCAGTCTGGCTGTTCATGTGTATGGTTGTATCTTTATTTAACTGGGCAAGTCAGTTAAGAACAAATTCTTATTTACAATAATGGCCTACCGGGGAACAGTGGGTTAACTGCCTTGTTCAGGGGACGAATGACAGATTTTAACCTTGTCAGCACTGAGATCCGATCCAGCATCCTTTCGGTTACTGGCCAAACGCTCTAAACACTAGGCTACCATACCAAACCACACTATACCAAACCACACTATACCAAACCACACTATACCAAACCACACTATACCAAACCACACTATACCAAACCACACTATACCTATACCACACCATTAACGGCACACTATACCAAACCCACTATACCATACCACACTATCCATACCAAAACCACACTATACCAAACCACACTATACCACAACCATACAAAACCATACCACACCCATACTATACTATACCCATACCACCACCTATACCATACCAAACCACACATACACAGCATACAAAACACTCCCGCACACCATACTATACCAGACATACTATACCACCACTACACCAAACCACACTATACCAAACCACACTATGACCACAACATACAAAAACCATACCACACGGTATACCATACCAAACCACACCATACCAAAACCACCACTATACCACAGCATACAAAACCATACCACACCATACTATACCATACCATAAAAGACCATTACCACACTATTACCACCCCATACCCACACTATACCAACCAACCACACCATACCAAACCACACTATACCACAGCATACAAAACCATACCACACACAACTATACCATACCATAAAATACCATACCCACACATTACCCACACCACACTATAACCATATCAAAACCACACTATACCAAACCACACCATACCATACCACCACCATACCATACTATACCATACCATACCACCACTATACCATACCATACCACCACTATACCATTACCACACCATTACCACCACCATACCATACCACACTATACCAAACCACACCATACCACGACTATTACCAAACCAACTATACCAAACCACACCATACCACACGATACCAAACCACACAGTAACCATACCACACCATACCACACCATACCCATACCACACAAACCACACCATATCATACCACGCTATACCTACCATACCACACTTACCATACCACCACTATACCATACCACACCATTACCATACCATACCAACACTATACAAACCACCACCAATACCACACTATACCCAAAACCACACTAATACCATACACACCATACCACACCATACCACACTATTACCAAACCCACACAGACCATACCCACCACCATACCCACCAACCTATACCATACCATACCCATACCACACTAGACCAAACCACACCATACCACACATATACCAAACCACACTATACCAAACCACACCACACTATACCATACCACGCTATTAACCATAACCACACCATAACCATACCATACCATACCACACTATACCAAACATATACCCACACCATATCACACTATACCAAACCACACCATACCATACCACCACTTTATCACACCACCACTATACCACACCACACTATACCACCACTAACCATACCACACCATACCATACCACACTATACCATACCAACCATACCACACCACATCACACTATACCATTCCACACCATACCATACCACAACCTACACCATACCACAACTATACCATACCACACCATACCATACCCAACACCACACCTACCAGACCACCACTTACCCACACTATACCACACTATACCACACTATTACCCACACTATACCCACACTATACCCCACACTATTACCACACCTATACCACACTATACCACACTATACCATACCATAGCACAATATGACCAACACCACATCACAACCACAACGAATACCATACCACACACAACTATAACCACTCCTATACCATACCACACCCATACCACACCACAACATACCACACCAACACCCACCACCATTACATTTACATGTAAGTCATTTAGCAGACGCTCTATCCAGAGCGACTACAAATTGGAAAGTTCAGTACTATCATCCTGCGTCCCCCGTTGGGAAATGAACCCACAACCCTGGCGTTGCAAGCGCCAGCTCTACCAACTGAGCCACACGGGACCACTCCTATACCACTCTATACCCACACCACACCACACCATACCACACCACACCACACCACCACTATACCATTACCACCACCATACCATACCCACACCATTACCATAACAACCATACCACTCTATACCATACACACCATACCACACCATGACCACTCTATACCACACCACACCACACCCACCCACCATACCCACACTATACCATACCACACAGACCAGACCACACCATACCACTCTATACCATACCACACCACACCACACCTACCACTCTTTACCCACACCACCCACCATACCATACCACACCACACCACACCATAACCACTCTATACCATACCACACTATTAACCATTACCACACTTTACCAACCACACCATTACCGTACCATACCATACCACACTATACCCATACCCACACCACACTATACCAACACCACATCCACACTATACCATTACCACACCACACTAACCACACTATACCATACTAGACCATACCACACTATACCATACCACACTATACCATACATAGCCAACACTATTTACCTACCATAGCACAATAGACAACACCACATACACCGCTACCCCATACCCACACCATACACCACTATACCACACCACACCCACCTGATACCATACCACACCATACCGTACCCATACCATACCAACACTATACCATACCACCACATAGACCACACCATACCCACTATACCCATACCACACTATACCACACCACACCATACCACACCATACCACTCTATACCACACCACACCACACCAGACCATAACCATACCACAACCCACACCCACACCCATACCACTCTGATACCCACACCACACCATACCACTCTATACCAACCAATACCACACCCACACCACACCACCACTAATACCACACCAAATCATACCCACACCATACCACACCACCACCTATACCATACCACACCATTACCACACCATACCACTCTATTACCATACCACACCACACCACCCATACCACTCTATACACACCACACCATACTACCTCTATACCATACACACCACACACCACCATACCACTCTGATACCATACCACACCATACCGTACATGACCACACTATACCACACCATGACACAACCATAACCCACACTATTACCAACCCACACCATACCACACCACACTATACCATCCACACCACCACAGCCACACTATACCAATATACCCACACCACCAACCACACCATACCGCTACCATAACCACACTATACATACCACACCACACCACAACCATACCATTACCCACACCACGCTCTAACCATACCACACCCACACCACACTTACCATACCACACCATACCAACACCACACCACACTATACCGACCACACCACCACTATACCATACCACATCTATACCATGACCAAACCGTACCATACCAACACATTTACCACACCAGACCCACACCATAAACCGTACCGATACCCACACCTAATACCAGACCACTCGTATACCATTGACCACACCATACCGTACACAAACCACACTATACCATACCACACCAACTATTACCACACTGACCACCACCACACCACGCTCTACCATACCACCACTAGACCATACCCACCATATACCATACCATCCACACACACCACACTTATACCACACTGGACCACACCACACCCACCACTATTACCACCACGGTTAACCACACCACACCACGCCTCTACCATACCACCACTATACCATACCATACCACACCCATACCACATATACCATGTCACACTATACCACTACTATACGCATACCACACGATACCGGACCATACCCACACTATACCACCACCATACCACAGCATAACCATACCACTCTATACCATACCACACCAATACCGCTAACCCATACCACCCATACCATACCACACCCATACCACACTATACCACACTACCACAGCATACCCATACCACTCTATTACATACCACACCATATCCGTACCATACCCCACACTATACGCATACCACACCATAACCACACTATACCACACCATACCCACAGCATACCATACCACTCCTATTTACCAGACCACACATACCGTACCAACCACACTGATACCATACCCACAGCCATACCACACTATACACACACCATACCCACAGCATACCATACCACTCTATACCATCCATACCATACCGTACCATGACCAACTATACCATTACCCACACCATACCACACTATACCATACCACACCATACCCACTATACCATACCACACCATACCACACTATACCATACCACACCATACCATACCATACCATACCAATACCCATACCATACCACACCATTACCACACTATACCATACCACACCAGTTACCACACGTATACCATAACCACACCCATAACCATACCATAACCATCCATACCACTCTATACCAACCACCACCATACCACACTATACCATACCACCACCATACCACACCGATTCCATACCACCACCATACCATACCCATGACCATACCATACCACACCATACCACACTATACCATACCACACCCATTACCACACTAATACCATACCACACCATACCATACCATACCATACCACAGCATACCATACCACTCTATACCATACCACACCATTACCTGACATACCCACCCACATACCATACCACACCATACCACACTATACCACACCAGACCACAGCGCATACCATACCACCTCCTATACCATACCATACATTACCGTACCGATACCACACTATTACCATACCACACCATACCACACATATACACATACCACAGCTATACGCATACCACACCAGTCACCACCACTATACCTACCCACACCATACCACACTATACCCATACAACACCAACCATACCATACCATACCATTACCATACCACACCATACCACACATATACCATACCATACCACACCGATTCCACACTTATACCATACCAACAACCATACCATACCATACCAGACCATACCACACCCATACACCACTATACCATACCATACCACACCATACCATACCATGACCACACCATTATCCACACCATACCACACTATACCAACCCATACGCACACTATACCATACCAGTAGCACATACCATTAACCACACCATACCACACTATACCAGCACCATACCACACCATTACCATACCATAACCACACACAGTACCACACCATACCACACTTAATACCATACCCATACCACCACTATTACCATAGCCACACCAACCATACCACACCATACTATTACCAACCTACACTATACCATTACCATACCACAATATACCATACCACCACCACACCATACCACACAACTATACCACTACCACACCATCACCATACCATACCACACACCATACCACACCACTAACCACCACTATACCATTTACCATAACCACACATATACCATACCATACCACAGCATTACCATACCACTCTTACCACACCATACCACACTTACCAGAACCATAACCACAACATACCTACCACACCACACCATACCATACCACACTATACCACACCATAACAGAACCAACAAAGTTGATGTGTAGTTGGGTGTAGGTTGTTAAGTCCATTTGTCTCCCTCCGTTCTGTCCAGGTCTCCCTGACAGAGGTAGCTGATCCAGGACTTGAGGAGAGGAGTAAGGCTCCTTCTTTCACCTCCTCCACCACCTCCCTCCCCCTGTCACACTCCTCCCCACCTCCTCCCTTCACCTCCTCCCCACCTCCTCCCCGTCACCTCCTCCCCACCTCCTCCCCCTGTCACCTCCTCCCCACCTCCTCCCCCTGTCACCTTCCTTCCCCACCTCCCTCCCCCTGGTCACCTCCGCCCCACCTCAATACCCCCTGTCACCCCCTCCCAACCACCAACCCCCTGCCACCTCCTCCCCACCTACCCACCCCCCTGACCACCTCCTTCCCACCACCTCCACCCTGTCACCTCCTCCCACCTCCTCTCCCCCTGTCACCTCCTCCCCACCTCCTCCCGCACCTCCTCCCCACTCCTCCCCCTGTCACCTCTCCCCACCACCTCCCCCTTCAACTCCTTCCCCACACCTCCCCCTGTCACCTCCTCCCCTCCTCCCACGTTCTCTGGGACACGGATCTCCCAGTACCCTCCTACCTACCTTCAGGAAAGATTTCGCCACCCCTCCTCCGGCGCTCCGCCAAAGAGAGGCCGCCCCCAGAGCTCCAGTCGACTGAGCTCGACCAGGACCACTTCCGGCATCACCCCCAGCTCCAGCAGAAGCCCAGAGCTTACCTTCCCCACCTGCATGGGCCAGGCTTCTTCCCCCTGCAGCCCAGCTTCTTCCCACCTGCGCCAGCGCTTCTTGCCCAACCTTGCAGCCCAGGCTTTTC
>NW_019944361.1:98693-151551 GCF_002910315.2 Salvelinus sp. IW2-2015 | reverse complement strand
GCCTAGACAACACACACACAGGCACAACACACGATACAACACAGATACGCAGGAATGCACACACACACACACACACCACACACCACACACACACACACACACACACACACACACAGGCACACACCAGGTATAACAACACACACACACAAAGGCACCACAGATACACACACACACAGATACACACAGACATGCAGGAACGTAGGCGTACAACACACACACACACACACACACACACACACCCACACACCCACACACACACCACACACACACACACACACACACACACACACACACACACACACACACAACACACCACAGCCAAGCATGTTCTCTTTCACACACACACTCCTCTCTCTCACTCTCTGCTGGGTCAGCAAAATAATGTTGAAGTGATACGGAGCAGTGCATTGTGGAGGTGCATGATTTGTAATAAATTTAGACAGTGATTTGTCAATTGGAATTGGTTGAATTCATCAATTCTGTGAAATATTACAGTATATAATTTGGCCTTCATGTACAATAAGAATGTCCTTAAAACGAGGACTATAATATCTTAAGTGTCCCAGCTACTTGCATTTCTGACAATCAATGTAGCAAACGGTAGCTCTCATCACTACGTTTCAGATATACAGGACAGCTATGGTGTGGTGCATGTTATGATGTCTGCATCACTAGCCAGCACCTCTTAGCTGTTTTGTCTTGTGTGTGAGGATGAGGTGTTAACATGCTGTTTTTTTTTGTGTGTGAGGATGGAGTTGTTTTAACATGCTGTTTCTGCTTTGTTGTGTTGAGGAGGGGTTGTTTAACATGCTGTTTTCTTCTTGTGTGTGTTGAGGATGGGTTGTTTAACATGCTGTTTCCTGTCTCTTGTTGTGTGAGGATGGAGGTGTTTAAACATGCTGTTATTCTGCTCTTTGTGTGTTGAAGGATGGAGGTTGTTTAACATGCTGTATTCTGTCTTTGTTGTGTTGAGGATGGAGGTTTTTAACACTGCTGTTATTCTGTCTTTGTTGTGTTGAGGATGGAGTTGTTTAACATGCTGTTATTCTGTCTTGTTGTGTTGAGGATGAAGGTTGTTTAACATGCGTTTCTGTTTTGTTGTGTTGAGGATGGGGTTGTTTTAACATGCTGTTATTCTGTCTTTGTTGCGTTGAGGAGGAGGTTGTTTAACATCTGTTTTCTGTCTTTGTGTGTTGAGATGGGGTTGTTATAACATGCTGTTTCTGTCTTTGTTGTGTTGAGGATGGGGTTGTTTAACATGCTGTTTCTGTCTTTGTTGTGTTGAGGATGGGTTGTTAACATGCTGTTTGTTTTTGTTGTGTTGAGATGGGTTGTTTAACATGCTGTATTCTGTCTTTGTTGTGTTGAGGATGGAGTTGTTTACATGCTGTTATTCTGTCTTTGTTGTGTTGAGGATGGAGGTTGTTTAACATGCTGTTATTCTGTCTTTGTTGTGTTGAGGATGGAGGTGTTTAACATGCCTTATTCTGCTTTTTGTGTTGAGGATGGAGGTGTTAACAGCCTGTTATTCTGTCTTGTTTGCTTGTGAGAGGAGGTTGTTTAACATGCTGTTCTGTTTTGTTGTGTTGAGGATGGGGTGTTTTAACACAGCTGTTATTCTGTCTTTGGTCGTTGAAGGAGGAGTTTTAAACATGCTGTTCTCTGTCTTTGTTGTGTTGAGGGATGGGGTTTAACATGCTGTTCCGTTTGTTGCTGATGGTGGGTTGTTTATACATGCTGTTATTCTGTCTTTGTTGTGTTGAGGATGGGGTGTTTTAACTGAGTTATTGCTGTTTCTGTCTTTGTTGTGTTGAGGATGGAGGTTGTTTAATCATGCGTTATCCTGTCTTGTGTGTTTGAGGATGGGTTGTTTAACATGCTGTTATTCTGTCTTGTTTGTGTGAGATGGAGGTTGTTTAACATGCTGTTTCGGTCTTTGTCATGTTGAGGATGGAGGTTGTTTAACTGTGTCTGTTCTGTCTTTGTTGTGTAGGATGGGGTTGTTTACCATGCTGTTACTGTCTTTGTTGTGTTGAGATGCAGTTGTTTAAACATGTTTTCTGTCTTTGTTGTGTTGGGGGGGTGTAACATGCTGTTCTGTCTTTGTCGTGTTTGAGGATGGAGGTGTAACATGCTGTTTCTGTCATTGTGTGTTGAGTGATGGGATTTAACATGGCTTGTTTTGTCTTGTTGTGTTGAGGATGGGGTGTTTAACATGCTGTTATTCTGTCTTTGTTGTGTTGAGGATGGGGTGTTTAACATGCTGTTTACTGTCTTTGTTGTGTTGAGGATGAGGTTGTTTAACTGCTGTTATTGCTGTCTTGTTGTTTGAGGATGGGTTTAACATGCGTATTCTGTCTTGTTTGTGTTGGAGGATGGAGGTTGTTTATTCCTGCGTGTCTGTGTGTATCTGTGTGTGCCTGTGTGTGCCTGTGTGTGTGTGTGTCTGCATTCCTGCGTGTCTGTGTGTATCTGTGTGTATCTGTGTGTATCTGTGTGTGCCTGTGTGTTCCAGAGAGAAAGAAGGGGAGAGAACCCCCTGCCATGGTAATGTGCTTTTCTGACACCTCATCATAACCCGAGCTAAAACCCAGCACCTGTATTGTATTCATTATCCCCTGGCTCCATCCTTAACAGCCCAGCCTCAGCCTTCCAGCCCTCAATCACACACTCATCGTGAGGGGGAAAAAGCCCTTCTTAATGTTGCTTTTTCAGATTTCAATTCCTGCCTTTAGCACGTCTCTCTTGAGGGAGAGAGCTCATTGTAAAACAAACTGTCTGGCTGTCACCAGCTCTGTGTAGGTGTAAACGCTCACATAGAGCTCGGCTGAATACATTAATATTTCAATAGGTAATTTAGCCCAGTGTACATTACTTTGGAATGCAAAAAGTCATGAGATGGGAGGCGGCTCTTACATCCTCAATATCTCCACAGAGCTGTTTGGAAACGATCACAGCGGCCCCTGCTCCTTCATGGGGAAAATTGGTTGAATTAGAGAGAAAAAAATCCAACTGACATCTTTGGTAATGCAAATATTCATTTGCCCCCCCCCCCCTGAAAGAACGCAATAATGGTCAACTGCAATGCGATGGTATTAAAGATTATAATCACCATCACTGTGGTGTCTGGGGACAATGTATTGAGGCTGGCTGTGCAGTGTGAAGGCTGGCTGTCTGCAAATTGCAGGTTTTCCTCAGAGAAAAAGCCAAACAGCTCAGAAAATAACAGTCTGTGACAGCTGAGTCCCACAAGCTTGTCAGACAGTATGGAACAAACAAGGAATTTGGATCACAGAGTAGGCTACATCTGTATGTTTGGCATTTATATACAGTATGTTCCATCTTTTTATCATGTGTGTCTATGTTTACACATCGGGACTGAGACAATGTAAGGACAGTGAACATGAGAGTGAACATGAAGAGCTCTCTTTAGATATGAACCGTACCACTACAGAGAGAAATGACACTCTGAAAAACTCCTCCTCTCTTTAGATATGAACCGTACCACTACAGAGAGACAGAACACTAAAAACTCCTCTCTCTTTAGATATGAACCGTACCACTACAGAGAGTAAATGACACTCTGAAAAACTCCTTCCTCTCTTTAGATATGAACCGTACCACTACAGAGAGAAATGACACCTGAAAAACTCTCTCTCTCTTCTAGATATGAACCGTACACTACAAGAGGAATGACACTCTGAAAACTCCTCCTCTTTAGATTGAACCGTACCACTACAGAGAGTAATGACACTCTGAAAACTCCTCCTCTCTTTAGATATGAACCTTACCACTACAGAGAGAAATGACACTCTGAAAAACTCCTCCTCTCTTTAGATATGAACCGTACCACTACAGAGAGAAATGACACTCTGAAAAATCTCTCCTCTCTTTAGATATGACCGTACCACTACAGAGAGTAAATGACACTCTGAAAAACTCCTCTCTCTTTAGATATGAACCGTACCACTACAGAGAGAATGCACTCTGAAAACTCCTCCTCTCTTTAGATATGACCGTACCACTCACAGAGAGAAATGACACTCTGAAAAACTCCTCCCTCTCTTTAGATATAGTAGCCACTACAGAGAGAAATGACACTCTGAAAAACTCCTCCTCTCTTTAGATATGACCGTACACTACAGAGAGAAATGACACTCTGAAAACTCCTCCTCTCTTTTAGATATGAACCGTACCACTACAGAGAGAAATGACACTCTGAAAAACTCTCCTCTCTTTGATATGAACCGTACACTACAGAGAGAATGACACTCTGAAAAACTCCTCCTCTCTTTAGATATGAACGTACCACTACAGAGAGTAATGACACTCTGAAAACTCTTCCTCTCCTTTAGATATGAACCGTACCACTACAGAGAGAAATGACACTCTGAAAAACTCCTCCTCTCTTTAGATATGAACCGTACCACTACAGAGAAAATGACCTCTGAAAACTCCTCCTCTCTTTTAGATATGAACCGTACCACTACAGAGAGAAATGACACTCTGAAAAACTCCTCCTCTCCTTTAGATATGAACCGTACACTACAGAGAGAAATGCACACTCTGAAAAACTCTCCTCTCTTTAGATATGAACCGTACCCTACAGAGAGAAATGACACTCTGAAAAACTCCTCCTCTTCTTAGATAGAACCGTACCTACAGAGAGAAATGACACCTCTGAAAACTCCTCCTCTCTTATATATGAACCGTACCACTACAGAGAGAAATGACACTCTGAAAAACTCCTCCTCTCTTTAGATATGAAACGTACCACTACAGAGAGAAATGACACTCTGAAAAACTCCTTTCTCTTTAGATATGAACCGTACCACTACGAGAGAAATGACACTCTGAAAAACTCCTCCTCTCTTTAGATATGAACCGTACCACTACAGAGAGTAATGACACTCTGAAAACTCTTCCTCTCTTTAGATATGAACGCTACCACTACAGAGAGAAATGACACTCTGAAAACTCCTCCTCTCTTTAGATATGAACCGTACCACTACAGAGAGAAATGACCTCTGAAAACTCCTCCTCTCTTTAGATATGAACCGTAACCATACAGAGAGAAAATGACACTCTGAAAAACTCTCCTCTCTTTAGATATGAACCGTACCACTACGAAGAGTAATGACACTCTGATAACTCCTCTCTCTTTAGATATGAACCGTACCACTAGGCATGCACGAGGCATCAAATACACGCCTCATTTATTTCAAGGACCATTTCTACTAGCAGTTAGTCTATCGCTTCATTGCCTTGTCCTGTGTACCAGATTCCTGCATCTCATTGATCAGTCAATTCTGCCTCCTGTGTACTCAGTCAGATTCCTGCAGCTCCTGTGTACTCAGTCAATTCCTGCACTCCTGTGTACTCAGTCAGATTCCTGCACTCGCTGTGTACTCATCAGATTCCTGCACTCCTGTGTACTCAGTCAGATTCCTGCACTCCTGTGTACTCAGTCAGATTCCTGCACTCCTGTGTACTCAGTCAGATTCCTGCACTCCTGTGTACTTCAGTCAGATTCCTGCACTCCTGTGTACTCAGTCAGATTCCGCACTCCTGTGTACTCAGTCAGTTCTCTGCACTCCTGTGTACTCAGTCAGATTCCTGCAAGCTCCTGTGTACTCCAGTCTAGTATTCCTGCACTCCTGTGTACTCAGTCAGATTCCTGCACTCCTGTTGTATCAGCAGATTCCTGCACTCCTTTGTACTCAGTCAGACCTGCACTCCTGTGTACTCAGTAAGATTCCTGCACTCCTGTGTACTCAGTCAGATTCCTGCACTCTCAGCTTACTTCCCTCAGAATCCCATTGCACTTCATAATTACTGATCTTGAAAGATAAATTGAATATTTGGCTCGTCGTCAGGCTTAGCAGACCAAGTTTTATGTCGGCTGCGGTGCCAATGATTTGTTGCCATTTCACGACAACGGTAAGCCCAGTTATTGGGTGAAGTTATGAGGCTGTTGATGAAGAAACGGTGGAGTTTACTGGATGCAGCTGAGCACAACAGCAGCAGTCTGCAGCCTCGATGCCTGCCTTCTGTCTCCTTCTCTCTCTTCTCTCCTCTCATCTCCCCTCTACTCCCTCTCTCTCCTCTCTCTCCATGCCTCCCCATCCCCCTCCTCCCATCCCTCTCTCCCACCCCCTCTCTTCTTTTCCCCATCCCCTCTCTCTCCCCATCCTCCCCTCTCTCTCTCCCCATCCCTCTCTCTCTGCTCCCATCCCCTATCTCTCCCCCATCCCCTATCTCTTTCTCCATCCACTCTCTCTCTCCTCCCCATCCCTCCCTCCCTCCCCATCTCCCACCTCTCTCCTCTTCTCCCCATTCATCCCTCCCTCCCCACCCCCCCCTCTCTTTCCCCCATCTATCTCTCTCCCCACCCCTCCTCTTTCCCCATCCCTATCTCTTCTCCCATCCCCTCTCTCTCTCTCTCCCATCCCTCTCTCTTTCTCTCGCTCCCCATCCCCTATCTCTTCCCCCATCCCCTATCTCTTTCCCCATCCCCTCCTCTCTCTCTCTCCCATCCCTCCCCATCCACTCTCTCTCTCCTCCCATCTCATCCTCCCCCCCACCCTCTCCTTTCCCCATCCCTTATCTCTCTCCCCATCCCCTCTTCTCTCTCCCCCATCCTCTCTCCTCTCCTCCCCATCCCCTATCTCTCTCCCCATCCCTCTCTCTCCATCCCTCTCTCTCTCCCCATCCCTATCTCTTTCCCCATCCCCTTCTCTCTATTCTCCCCATCCCCCTCTCTCTCCCATCTCTCTTCTCTCCCCATCCTCTCCCACCCCCCCCCCTCTCTCCCATCTCTCTATCTCTCCCACTTCATTATTTTGTACTTAGCTTCCATCTCCTCCCATCCTCCCCATCCTCCTCTCCTCTCTATTTTATTCCCAACCACTCTTATACAAATCTCCCTTTTTCTTGTATTTTTATATGAAAAAGCCATTATGATTAATTTGGGCCTTAGGACATCAGACCGCTCTCTCTCGCTCTCTCTCCTTCTTTCTTCCTCTCGCTCTTTAGCTCTCACGTACATACACACACACTCTTCTCTCTACCCCTTCAATCACTCTCTGGCACATACACTATAATAATACTCTACATTTAGTGCAGACATCCACAGAATGTAGGACAGCTTGCTTCAAAATCAAAGAAAAGTACTGAGGCTAATGCAACAACACAACAAAACAATCTATATGGTTCACATTCCTGGGTAAATAAAAATTGAATTACAAGTTATATCATAAAACTTTGCATTACAGACAAATGCCAGTATGTTATTATGTGCTCTGGAGGTACTTAGGGCAGCGAGGTCAGAACCATCACACATTTTCCCTGAGTGTCCAATGATGAAACTCAATTGTCTGCATCCAGTCAGAATTGCATAAGGCCCAGCATACACAGCGATACGAAGAACAGCCGACATAATTACCCCATTAAACACTAATGTTCCCACATCCTCTGAGTATGACTTTCCCTGGGTGTCCAAATGGCATCCTATTTCCTGTACAGTTCACTACTATTGCCAGAGCCCTGTGTTTTATATGAGCACTACTATTGACCAGAGCCCTGTGTTTTATAGAGCGCTACTATTGACCAGAGCCCTGTGTTTATAGAGCACTACTATTGACCAGAGCCCTGTGTTTATAGAGCACTACTATTGACCAGAGCCCTGTGTTTATAGAGCACTACTATTGACCAGAGCCCTGTGTTTAATAGAGCACTACTATTGACCAGAGCCCTGTGTTTATAGAGCACTACTATTGACCAGAGCCCTGTGTTTATAGAGCACTACTATTGACCAGAGCCCTGTGTTTATAGAGCACTACTATTGCCAGAGCCCTGTGTTTATAGAGCACTACTATTGACCAGAGCTGTGTTTATAGGCACTACTATTGACCAGAGCCCTGTGTTTATAGAGCACTACTATTGACCAGAGTCTGTGTTTATAGAGCACTACTATTAACCAGAGCCCTGTGTTTATAGAGACCTACTATTGACCAGAGCCCTGTGTTTATAGAGCACTACTATTGACCAGAGCCCTGTGTTTATAGAGCACTACTATTGACCAAGCAGCCTGTGTTTATAGAGCCTACTATTTGACCAGAGCCCTGTGTTTATGAGCACTACTATTGACCAGAGCCCTGTGTTTTATAGAGCACTACTATTGACCAGAGCCCTGTGTTTTTAGAGCTACTACTATTGACCAGAGCCTGTGTTTTATAGAGCACTACTATTGACCAGAGCCCTGTGTTTATAGAGCACTACTATTGACCTAGAGCTGTGTTTTATAGAGCACTACTATTGACCAGAGCCCTGTGTTTATAGAGCACTACTATTGACCAGAGCCCGTGTTTATAGAGCACTACTATTGACCAGAGCCCTGTGTTATAGAGCACTACTATTGACCAGAGCCCTGTGTTTATAGAGCACTACTATTGACCAGAGCCCTGTGTTTATAGAGCACTACTATTGACCAGAGCCCTGTGTTTATAGAGCACTACTATTGCAACAGCAGCCCTGTTGTTTATAGAGCACTACTATTGACCAGAGCCCTGTGTTTATAAGACACGTCACACTACTATTGACCAGAGCCAGTCCTGTGTTTATAGAGCACTACTATATGACCAGAGCCCTGTGTTTATAGAGCACTACTATTGACCAGAGCCCTGTGTTTTATAGAGCACTTACTATTGACCAGAGCCCTGTGTTTATAGAGCACTACTATTGACCAGAGCCCTGTGTTTATAGAGCACTATATTGACCAGAGCCTGTGTTTATAGAGCACTACTATTGACCAGAGCCTGTGTTTATAGAGCACTACTATTGACCAGAGCTGTGTTTATAGAGCATACTATTGACCAGAGCCTGTGTTTAAGAGCACTACTATTGACCAGAGCCCTGTGTTTATAGAGCACTACTATTGACCAGAGCCCTGTGTTTATAGAGCACTACTATTGACCAGAGCCTGTGTTTATAGAGCACTACTATTGACCAGAGCCCTGTGTTTATAGAGCACTACTATTGACCAGAGCCCTGTGTTTATAGAGCACTACTATTGACCAGAGCCCTGTGTTTATAGAGCACTACTATTGACCAGAGCCCTGTGTTTATAGGCACTACTATTGACCAGAGCCCTGTGTTTATAGAGCACTACTATTGACCAGAGCCCTGTGTTTATAGAGCATACTATTGACCAGAGCCCTGTGTTTATATGAGCAACTATTGACTCAGAAGCTATTGACCAGAGCCCTGTGTTTATAGAGCACTACTATTGACCAGAGCCCTGTGTTTATAGAGCACTACTATTGACCAGAGCCCTGTGTTTATAGTGCAGTATAAAGGGAAAAAGGTGCCATTTGGGACACAGACACTATGTTGGTCACTGGGGCTACAAAGCATTGCTCTGTTCCTCTCCCTGAGACATCCATTCAGAGCTGCACCTCCTGGTGATATTACATATCATAGCCAGGGTTCCTTTCATTTCCTCACTTGAGCCGTTCCCTCCCGGCTAGTGCGCGGCTGGGGGGAGGGCTGGGGCCCTACACCCACCCACTCAGCATAGGATCGGCCCGGTCCAGCCTGCCTCTCCCTCATTACTCCCAGTGTCTTCCTGAAAAAGCACTTTTAAGCGTCTTAATTGCATTTGGGAGATAACCCTGTGGGTCAGTGACTGGAAGCCGGCCCATATAGAGCAGCGGGCGGCAGGGCAGGGCCGGCCTCTTTGCTTTAAATCAATGGACCATCCAGGCCTAATGCAGCTCCGGGCAGCTCCTCAGGAAGCATTAGGACTATTAGTGCAGAGCTGGCAGGATATTTATGGGCCACGGCTGTAACGGCTGCAGGGTGGTGGTGGTGTGTGTGTGCAGCATGTCTGCTAGCCCAGTGAGAGGAAGAAGTGGGGGCCAAGGCCTCCTCATGCTGTGGGGTCAGCACTCCAAGCAGGGGTGATACATACAGCAGGGTGGGCTAACGGGGGCTACGACGCTGGAAAAACAGCCGACTGCAGGCCACCCCGTCCGCCCAACTGATGGGCTAGCCTCTGGCAATTATCTCACGGCTGACAGGTTGTGGGAATTGAGTGTTTGTGTGTTTGACTGACTGACTGGCTGACTGACTGACTGTGTGATGAGTCAACCACAGGGTCAAGCTGTTTAGATGCATCAGTTCAACTTCTTCATGTAGACTTGAGATTCACTTATTATTATGGCTGTGTGTCCCTCCAGTCTAATGGCTGATTCCTCTTTTATTTCCCCGTGAATGTGCAGCAGCCGAGTCAGCGTTTGGTAGCTGGGGGTTATGACAGACTATAGAAGAGAGCAGAAAAGTACCAATATGAAGTGTTGAATAGAGTTTTTCAAGTCAGTAAAAAACACTTTTACCTGAGCTCATTTCTCCATCTATTTCCCTCTACAGATACACTACATGGCCAAAAGTCCTTTCAAACAACTCATTCCAAAATCATGGGCATTAATATGTAGATGGTCCCCCCGTTGTTGCTATAACAGCCTCCCCTCTTCTGGGAAGACTTCCCACAAGATGCTGAAACATTGCTGCAGGGACTTGCTTCCATTCAGCCACAAGAGCTTGAGGTTGGGCACTGATGTTGGACGATTAGGCCTGGCTCGCAGCTGGCGTTCCAATTCATCCCAAAGGTGTTTGATGGGGTTGATCTCGACAAACCATTTCAGTATGGACCTCGCTTTGTGCATGGGGTCATTGTCATGCTGAAACAGGAAAGGGCCTTCCCCAAACTGTTGCCACAAAGTTTGAAGCACAGAATTGTCTAAAATGTAATTTTATGATGTAGCGTTAAGATTTCCTGAACCATGAAAAACAGCCCCAGACCATTATTGCTTCTCCACCAAACTTTAGAGTTGGCACTATGTATTGGGGCAGATAGCGTTCTCCTGGCATCCGCCAAACCCAGATTCGTCCGTCGGACTGCCAGATGGTGAAGCGTGATTCATTACTCCAGAGAACGCATTTCCACTGCTCCAGAGTCCAATGGCGGCGAGCTTTACACCACTCCAGCCAACGCTTGGCATTGCGCATGTTGATCTTAGGCTTGTGTGCGGCTGCTCGGCCATGGAAACCCATATCATTAAAGCTCCCGACACACAGTTCTTGTGCTGACGTTGTTTCAGAGGCAGATTGGAACTCGGTAGTGAGTGCTGCAACCGAGGACAGACTATTTGTACACACTACGTGCTTCAGCTTTCGGCGGTCCCGTTCTGTGAGCTTGTGTGGCCTACCACTTCACGGCTGAGCCGTTGTTGCTCCTAGACATTTACACTTCACAATAACAGCCCTTACAGTTGACCGAGGCAGCTCTAGCAGGGCAGAGATTTGACGAACTGACTGACTTGTTGGAATTTAAAAAATATATATATTTTACCTTTATTTAACTAGGCAAGTCAGTTAAGAACAAATTCTTATTTTCAATGATGGCCTAGGAACAGTGGGTTAACTGCCTTGTTCAGGGGCAGAACAACAGATTTTATTTACCTTGTCAGCTCGGGGATTTGATCTTGCAACCACTAGGCTACCTGCCGCCCCAAAGGTGGAATCCTGTGACAGTGCCACGATGAAAGTCACTGTGCTCTTCAGCAAGGCCATTCTACTGGCAATGTTTGTCTATGGAGATTGCATGGCGGTGTGCTCAATTTTATACACCTGTCAGCAACGGGTATGGCTGAAATTGCCGAATCCACTAATTTGAAGGGGTGTCCACACACACTATATATACAAAAGTATCACAGCCTATTTGTCAGGCTGTCAAGCTGTCTACTTCAGCTCACGTCTAGGGTTTTCATTGTCAATAATGACGACGTTAGCGCGCGGTCACCTCACCTGAACACCTCCACACCGCCAGCAGGTGTTCTGAGACACAGCGACACACAACTCCCAGCTCTGTCGCCACGGATACCTAAGTGTGTTTTAAGTGTTATAAATGTCAACTTAATGCCCCGCATGTGACACACACACTGTGAAACTTGTGCACACACACACACATCTACTGTACCATCATGTTTTATGGATTTTTCGCAGGCCTGTTCCCCCACACATCGTCTCCAGTCGCTTGTATTTTTAGTCGTGCTTCCAGAAGAATCTGACACAACCAGCCCTGCACAGCGGATTGATTTCACTCACTCTCTCACTCCATCTGTCTTTCTCTTCTCGCTATCTCTCTCTATTTCTACATCTCTTTCTCTATATTCCTCTTTATCTATCCTTCTCTCTCGCTCTCTCTCGTCTTCCCTCAATTTTTTCCTCTATACACAGTATATTTTTGTCTCTTTCTCAATCTCTCAATATTTCTGTCTCTCTCCCTCCGTCTCTCCATGTGGCCTGTAACAGAAGCAGAGCTGTGCTGTGAGTCGTGATCCGTGTGGGAAGAGAGGGAGTCTCCCGGTGGAAGACAAGACAGGTAAAGAGAGGGAAGACATGGAGTGTGGAAGACAAGAGAAGACAAGACAGGTAAAGAGAGGGAAGACATGGAGTGTGGAAGACAAGAGAAGACAAGACAGGCCTGCTGCGGCTGAGGCAGCATCTGCAGGACTACAGACAGACAGTCCTTTTCCACTGATACCTTTCATCTCCTTTTCACATTAATCCTTCAATGAAAAAACATATACATTCTGGAAAGCAGTGTGTGTGGCAGGTGAACTAATTCATTAATCAGGATGTCAGTTTTCTGGAAAATCAGCAGGTCTAACAGTAGTAGGGGAATGACAATGAGAGAAGAGCGAGAGGACAGAGGAAGAGGTGGTTGCTCTGTTGAACAGTGACATTCCCTCGACGTCGCCCTTCACTGTTCTTTTCCTAACTGTAAATTCTACTACCCCTCCCGAGCGTCCTCCTTTACTGTCTCAGCCCATTTAGCTTTATTCTCTCCCCCCCATCTCTAGACTTATCTCTCTGAAACACACGTCTGCCAAGTCATGGCTAGTCACATCTTCTTACATGGTCAAATAGTAGAGAGGACTTACTCTGAAAGAGGGCTTCTATAACCTCCTGACAGACAGAGAGACGTCCCTGCATTGCCCTCACATGCTTTTTACCTACGGTACATCACTTCTCTTGAAGTCAGTGTTGAAATCAGGTCATCTTACAGATATAGGACAGTGACACTGAGCTTATTGTGTTGAGGTCATTGCTACTCCCTCGATGACACAAACAAGTGCATTTCCCAGGAGTCCACGAGTCTTCTCAGCAGTGGAATGCAGTGCTTCCTTAACGGCCTTGTAGCTGTATTCACACTGCCAGATAACATCCCTATAGCCCCCGCTGGGAGGGAGCTTCCAAAGCCTCCGCGTCAAATGGATGTGTCATGCCCAAACTGTTATCACCATGGCTTTCATTGGTTGTGATCTGTCCTGAACTATGAAGAGTACAGCGACATCATCTCCATTCTGAACGAGGAGAGCAGAGGAGGAGAATGTTTCTAGATGTGGGTTCAATTTAGATATTCATCTGACGTTCCGTCTTCCTTTTGCCGTTTGTACTGGCTCAACAATTATATCAAATCATAATAACTATTTGTATTACGCTTTGTTTCTAACTCAGTGCTTGACATAAAATAAAATAACGAAACAGACAGAAAGGATAATGAAACAAGATAGCTAATTAAAATCATACATTAAAAGCATTTTTATAAATGTGAGATGAGATAAGATATGACATAAGGGTGAATATTGTACCAATCCTGTGATATCACCTGTCAAAACATATCGTGCTTGTATGCAGTGAATTGAAGGTTCCGTACACCTCGTACAGTACTTTACATATTGATGTAGAATGTCCATCTGTAAACAGAGCTATATGTCAGTAGCATTTTTATTTAACAACCACCACATCTTTCTGGTGAATGAATGGATACTGCTTCATGGATCATCTTCGTTTAGAGACAAAACAAATATTGACATTTAGAGAAAGTATTACGCACTAACTGATGCAGGCGATAAGACTAGTGGTGCAGATTGGGTAGTCGTGTGATGCAACCTGGTGTCTAGACAGAGCGCAGATTTAAGCCCTGTAAGTCAGAGAAGGTCTTGCCTAAGGGTAGGACTCATGGTACCGTGTGTGTGAGAGATATGGGGGTGGCAGTGGAAACGCTAGCTGCTGCAGAGCCTTAGTGTACACTCTCTGTCTGTCAATGTAGTCCGAGAGGAAGGGGGGGAGAGCGAGAGAGAGAGGGGGGGGGGGGAGATGACGACTGGCAGAATATAATAAATTCAATCTAATATAGGCGCCACGCTGGTTTCCTAGCAACCGCGCCCGCATCCCGTCTGGCCTGTGTGCTCTGTAAGCGGCCTCCTCTAGCCCCATGTCAGGTTCATACATACTGCACTGTAGCTACACTACAAAATACTGCAGTTCTAGACCTTGTACTGTGCTACACTATATTACTGCAGTTCTAGACCCTTTACTGTAAACCAGGTTCATACATACTGCACTGTACCTACACTATATAATACTGCAGTTCTAGACCCTTTACTGTAAACCAGGTTTATACATACTGCACTGTACCTCCACTATAGTACTGCAGTTCTAGACCCTTTACTGTAAACCAGGTTTATACATACTGCACTGTACCTACACTATAGTACTGCAGTTCTAGACCCTTTACTGTAAACCAGGTTTATACATACTGCACTGTACCTACACTATAGTACTGCAGTTCTAGACCCTTTACTGTAAATCAGGTTAATACATTGCATTCAGAAAAGTATTCAGACCCTTTGACTTTTCAAAATGTTGTTACATTACAGCCTTATTCTAAAATATATATTTTTAAATGCCCATCAATCTACACACAATATCCCATAATGACAAAGCGAAAACAGGTTAAAAAAAACAACATTTAAACAAAATACCTTATTTACATACAGTACCAGTCAAAAGTTTGGACAAACCTACAACCTACTCATTCAATGTTTTTTTCTTTATTTTTTACTATTTTCTACATTGTAGAATAATAGTGAAGACATCAAAACTATGAAATAACACATATGGAATTATGTAGTAACCAAAAAAGTGTTAACCAAATCAAAAATATATTTATATTATTTTAATAGCCACCCTTTACCTTGATAACAGCTTTGCACACTCTTGGCATTCTCTCAACCAGCTTCATGAGGTAGTTACCTGGAATGCATTTCTATTAACAGGTGTACCTTGTTAAAAGTTAATTTGTGGAATTTCTTTCCTTCTTAATGCATTTGAGCCAATCAGTTGTGTTGTGACAAGGTATGGGTGGTATACAGAAGATGGCCCTATTCGGTAGAGTCCATATTATGGCAAGAACAGCTCAAATAAGCAAAGAGAATGATTGTATTGTCACTACAGGTGCAGTGAAATGTGTTGATTTACAGGATCAGCCATAGTAGTACCTGCTATTTTCACTCTTGATGATCGGCTATGAAAAGCCAACTGAAAATTATTCATGATTATTATTTGACCATGCTTGTCAACAAGCTTATGAACATTTTGAACATCTTGGCATAGTTCTGTTATAATCTCCACCCAGCACAGCCAGAAGAGGACTGGCCACCCCTCATAGCCTGGTTCCTCTCTAGGTTTCTTCCTAGGTTTTGGCCTTTCTAGGGAGTTTTTCCTAGCCACCGTGCTTCTACACCTGCATTGCTTGCTGTTTGGGGTTTTAGGTGGGTGTCTGTACAGCACTTCGAGATATTAGCTGATGTACGAAGGGCTTATAATAAACTTGATTTGATTTGAGTAGTACAACGCCCCTGAAGCAAATTAGGGTTAAGTGCCTTGCTCAAGGGCACGTCAACTGATTTTTCACCTTGTCAGCGCGGGCATTCGACCAGCGACCTTCGGTTACTGACCCAACGCTCTAACCGCTAGGATACATGCCGCCCTACACCCACACACACCCTGTATACATTACTGTAAGTGCACACTGCACCACTCTGCATCTTAGCTTTCACCTACGGAAGTACAGTATCCTATACCAACGGCTCTTTCCTTAGAAGTCTGTAATATTTCCATACGAGTTTGCACATTTTCATACAGCATTCATGGACAATTGATCCAGGGCTGAACCGATAATAATAAGATAGGATGTCGTTGATATAGATATCATGTTAACATTGTAAACGTCTTTGTCCGGAAACATTTTCAGCACCACAATTCTACCCTCCCTCAGAGCTTCTGCCTCCCCTTGTCCTAATTCACCCTCCCTCAGAGCTTCTGTCTCTCCCTTGTCCTAATTCACCCTCCCTCAGAGCTTCTGTCTCTCCCTTGTCCTAATTCACCCTCCCTCAGAGCTTCTGTCTCTCCCTTGTCCTAATTCACCCTCCCTCAGAGCTTCTGTCTCTCCCTTGTCCTAATTCACCCTCCCTCAAGACTTCTGTCTCTCCTTGTCCTAATCACCCTCCCTCAGAGCTTCTGTCTCTCCCTTGTCCTAATTCACCCTCCCTCAGAGCTTCTGTCTCTCCCTTGTCCTAATTCACCCTCCCTCAGAGCTTCTGTCTCCCCCTTGGGGGTCCTAATTCACCCTCCCTCAGAGCTTCTGTCTCTCCCTTGTCCTAATTCACCCTCCCTCAGAGCTTCTGTCTCTCCCTTGTCCTAATTCGCCCTCACTGCAAGCAGGTTAGCGTTTTGCTCATTAATCTTTTTCTGGAGGCAGCTCTGCAGAGCGGTCACTAGCTGGCACAGCCAGTCATAAAATCTGATTTTAAACCTAACGGTAAGCATACTGCTAACGTGTAATGAAGACCAGATAGTAAATGTTTGTTTTCATACATTTATACAATATAGCCAATTTTGACTTTGCAGCTGGCCCGTCGAGGAAATCTTTCAGTTGGGCCTCCAGGACAAGACTCATCCCAATAAACATCAACCTGCTCACTGTAATGGAGCAAGTTGAAATGCAACGCTGCAGCCTTTTCTTCTTTAGCCTACGGCAGCCATATATAGACCCTAATGCAGAAAAATACCATTATTCCTTTTACACAGCCTATTCATATTTTAAGTGGTCATAGGATGAGAAGCAGAACTGAATGATGTAACATTGACGAGTCGCTAACTGCACTTCAGCAAGGCAGGCTCCCTCCCTCCCCTCCCTGATCTGAGGGAGGTTTCCCTCTAGTGGTCATGTACTGAAATACAAGGCCTGCCCTCATAACAGATATGAACCATTACTCTTACTAACCGACAGCTGGCAGCTCTGACATGTCAACGGGGTTGGGGGAAATATTGACAAATGTTCACCTTTGCTTTGCTCCATTTTAGAGCACAATAAGAAATAACCCAGAATGGTGTAAAGTCTACCCCTGACCGTCATACTGATGTCCATGTTGCAGTTTTGTACTTTTATGGGTACTAAAAAGCTCCCGTGTTCTTCCTCTTGAGCTCTGACGACCACATTCCACACAGTGGGGTTCATCTCTCTCACAGGAACAATTTATAGGAACGAAAGCGGTTGAGATTAGCTCTCCTCTTTGAACAGAAATCAGTGTGGATAAAAAATGCTTGATAAAGTCACCGTGACAACAATGAATGGACACAGACTACACAATAGACACCACAGACACCACACAATAGACACCACAGAATAGAGTGAGCTACAAGCATGGTAGATGGAAATATATCCAGTGTGGCCTTAAGAAAATAAATTGCGGTCAGAATGCAGGATAACTGCAGTAACAAATACTGCATCAAAAATAAGTTTTTTTACAGCAGTAATTTTGAAGTGTAACTGCAGTTATACTGCACTCTGACTGCAGTTCAACTGCAGTACAATTCAGTTATTCTGCAATTTCTGCATCCAAAACACCACAATCGACTGCAGTTACTCCACTTTTACTGCAATCTGTTTTTGTAAAGGTGGTTTTCAGACAGAATGCCTATAAGAGTTGTAGTGTTTAAGACTGAAATATTGTTGATCTTCACAACAACACAAGTCTAGATATACATGTGTCACAACAAAGGCCACCAAAATCATAATATCCTCTTTATTATTTACAGGTATTTTACAATACATGAATAGAGAGAAGCACCATTTTTTCTTCCCCATGGTAATTGGCTTGTGATTGGAGACGTACAATGATATGAAGGACAATAATACAAAGGCATCCACATGTTCAGGACTTAATCAAACCTTATCCTTGGGCTCAGCACATCTAGTAAACTGCTTTAGATTAAAAAAGGTTGCACTGGGTAAAGTGGCTGTAAAAGTCTAAGCAACCCACCCAATCTGCAACTTGACACAGAGATATTAGCTGAAGATGTCACCTATATGAAATAAGAGGACAGGCTGCTATAGCTATGCTAACTGATCTTAGACCTAGATACTGTGCTTTTCCAGACACAGACCCTGGATAGGTGCCTAGTAATACGATCAAATACTGTTGCAATGAATGAATGGGATTTATTGAGGCCGAACCTTCTTTCCCCACAATGGCAGCTGAGGAGAATGGAGTAGTTATCTTCAATTACTAGATTCTGATGCTTTGTTTCTGAAACCTGTTTCCTTCACCTGCACACGCTAGCTATTAATAACTGGATTATTTTAACACTAGACCACAACAAGAGCCAAAACACTGAATGAAAACACAATTATAACATCTTGAAGTGAAAACAACACATAAAAAGACAAGACCAAAAAGCAGCAGCAATGACTGTAGTCCTTGGTCACATACACTAGGTCATTAAAAAGGCACTTCGGTTGTCATGGGGAAATCTTTTTATATTTGGTATTTATTTAACTAGGCAAGTCAGTTAAGAACAAATTCTTAATTGCAATGACGGCCTACCCCGGCCAAACCCTAACGACGCAGGGCCAATTGTGCGCCGCACTATGGGACTGCCGATCACAGCCGGTTGTGATACAGCCTGGAATTGAGATGAAGCACTGAGATGACGTGCCTTAGACCGCTGCGCCACTCAGAAGCCCATCAGCAAAACCACAGGTCTAAAAGTTCCACAATCATGTGTTTTTAAATCAAATCTCTATGGTCCGTGGTCAGATCTACATGAGCTGTTATGACGCAAATGAAACATTTCTAAATAATCTCATGAAGGACCTTTGACAGAATGAGAATAATCCACAAGTGGGGAAATTGTAGTGTGTATCGTTCTGAAAATCATATTTCTTAAAACAGCAGATTAAAAGCTGACACACACTTATCACAAAATGACCAAAATCCCGACAAGCAGTAAAAACTATGAGCCACTCAGTAGAATGAATACAAAAGTGTCATACCAAACAATCCAGGAGAATCATCTTTTCAACACGGGGTCCTTCCCTAGTTAGCAGGCTGCTGTGCTGATGGTGGTAGGTCTACTACTGAGGACCTAAAGTGAGGATGATCGAGGTAAAAAAAAAGCCCTATTGAGCTGTATGCCCAGTCCTCTCCTCTCTATCCTTATGGATCACATGCTCACTGAGAGGACAAGCTATGGGCATGACGGGTATAACACGTCGCTCTCCGCAGGTTAACTAGTGCCCCCCCCCTCAGCCCAGCGCGTCACACACCTGAAGCACTCTGTGGTTGAAGTCCTCTGGCTGGTCAGCATAGACGTAGTGGCCCGCCCCTCTGATAGCCTGGGAGAGAGGAGGAATAGAAATATGAGATCAGATACACATTCTGGAGAATCGTATTCATCTAGGATTTAACACTTCAATTCACTTTTTTTCCTGCCACCTGCTGAATAAATCTGAATATAAAAGCTGAGCCAACTGCCTCACACATTACTAGACAACCACACACAGACAGCATCTTAAGTGTTCAGCTTATAGGAATTGAAACGTACTATGATCTCCACATGAGAGTTTGGCCTCAATCCTTTGATAGCGTTGCCCGAGTTACAGTCGATGCTGGAGCGTGACCCATATATCACAGTAATAGGGATGTCAGCATGGAGCAGGCCAATCCTCTGCAGCATAGGCCTCTTGGCCCACCCGTATGGGATGGTCATGTTCTTGAAGGCTGTCTCACCACTGCAACAGAGTAAACAAACATGATTATTACTAAAGAGGGAGAAGTACAGCAATAAGGTATATGATAATCTGATCTTCTCAGAATAATCGTTAATAAGCAGCTACTTTGAACTCACCTCTACAACAGAGCAAAACTAACATTTTCACTGAAGTAAGGGTTTGAGACAAATGAAAATCACAGCCTATATTAAAAAAGCATTTCAGAATTGAAGTGCTTCCTGTCCATGTAATCGTATTCATCTTAATCATAACATCTTCTTCATCATGGTCGAAGAGGAAAACATTGTCATGAACTGTGTTGAAACTCAGACAGACTGTAAATACAGGCCCAGAGGAAGTGGAGGTAAAAAGCCAGTGAACTCAAACAGGAACTAAAGAGAGAGAGAGAGGGACTAACCTGGGAGTCTGGACGTTCAGGTGATAGATATACTCTGTGACCGTGTCGTCGTTGAACATGGACAAGTATTTCTTCTTGAAGTCTGGTCTTAGAGTTGAAACAAGTGTGGGACCTTGAAAAACAAAGGAGGTGGGTTTGAAGGGTGGTAAAAACTCCATCCCATAAATAATGCAGCCATCCAGTCAGACAGGTATATAATTGAAATGTAATTTACAGTTATATTTCTATGTCTGTCATCCATCTAGTCAGACAGGCTGCCAGTCTTACCCAGTGGCCCCACCAGACGTAGCCCTGCCAGGGGGTTGAAAGGGCTCACAATGGCTCCCAGGGCTTTGATCCACACGGGGATGGGCCTGTCCTGTCTTCTGGGTCTGGACGCTCAGGTAAGCCCCACGGCTCAACCAGCACCATGTGCTTTACCCTACAGGACAGTGAAGAGGAAAGGTCAGCACCATGTGTTGCACCCTACAGGACAGCGAAGAGGAAAGGTCAGCCACACGGCTCAACCAGCACCATGTGTTGCACCCTACAGGACAGTGAAGAGGAAGGTCAGCCCCACAGTTCAACCAGCACCATGTGTTGCACCCTACAGACAGTGAAGAGGAAAGGTCAGCCCCACGGCTCAACCAGCACCATGTGTTGCACCCTACAGGACATGAAGAGGAAAGGTCAGCCTCACAGTTCAACCAGCACCATGTGTTGCACCCTACAGGACAGTGAAAAGGAAAGGTCAGCCCCACGGCTCAACCAGCACCATGTGTTGCACCCTACAGGACAGTGAAGAGGAAAGGTCAGCCCCACAGTTCAACCAGCACCATGTGTTGCACCCTACAGGACAGTGAAGAGGAAAGGTCAGCCCCACGCTCAACCAGCACCATGTGTTGCACCCTACAGGACAGTGAAGAGGAAGGTCAGCCCCACAGTTCAACCAGCACCATTGTGCTGCACCCTACAGGACAGTGAAGAGGAAAGACCATACTCCATCACCGCCAAACTGAAATAACTGAAACGCCTCTATGGTTGTGAACAAAATAAGTTGAGGTCGTATTGAAAGATCTGGAAAGGAAATAATCTAAACCACTAGGGCAGTTTATTAAGTGGTCTGTCCATCAGTGAACTGAACAGGGGAAATAAAGGCGGCGTTTAGACAGGCAGACCAATTCTGATATTTCTTTCCCTAATTGGTCTTTTGACCAATCAGATCAGCTCTGAAAAAATTCTGATGTGAAAAGAAAGATCAGTGGTCAAAAGACCAATTAGTGAAAATAATAACAGAATTGGGCTGCCTGTCTAAACATAGCCAAAGTGCCCCAGTCAGATTAAGAGCATTTTGTTTCAATTCAGAGCCAATTAGGTATACTCAGGATGTGGCTGGCTGCTGCTTGAATACTAGAGAAGGACAGGATGTGGCTGGCTGGCTGCTTGAATACTAGAAGGACGGATGTGGCTGGCTGGCTGCTTGAATACTAGAAGGACAGGATGTAGCTGCTGGCTAGCTGCTTTAATACTAGAAGGACAGGACGTGTGGCTGGCTGGCTGCTTGAATACTAGAAGGACAGGATGTGGCTGGCTGGCTGCTTGAATATAGAAGGACAGGATGTGGCTGGCTGGCTGCTTGAATACTAGAAGGACAGGATGTAGCTGGCTGTTGAATACTAGAAGGACAGGATGTGGCTGGCTGGCTGCTGCTTTAATACTAGAAGGACAGGATGTGGCTGGCTGGCTGCTTAATACAAGAGGACAGGATGTGGCTGGCTGCTTAATACTAGAAGGACAGGATGTGGCTGGCTGCTTTAATACTAGAAGGACAGGATGTGGCTGGCTGCTTTTAATACTAGAAGGACAGGATGTGGCTGGCGGCTGCTTTAATACTAGAAGGACAGGATGTGGCTGGCTGCTTTAATACTAGAAGGACAGGATGTGGCTGGCTGCTTTAATACTAGAAGGACAGGATGTGGCTGGCTGCTTTAATACTAGAAGGACAGGATGTGGCTGGCTGCTTTAATACTAGAAGGACAGGATGTGGCTGGCTGCTTTAATACTAGAAGGACAGGATGTGGCTGGCTGGCTGTTTAAGGTGTTCTGATCTGAGTGTGATGAGGTTTTGGAGACATTTATCAAACAGCCATAATGAGTTAGGTTCCTGCTGAAATCTTAGCAACACAATGAGAGAAGATGATTCAGCTGAGATACAGCACAGAGGGGACTCTTTTTAAGGACATCAGAGGTTGTTATCAGAGGTTAGCACCTGTATACCAACATCCCGTGAGGTCTGGGGTGTACAGTATTAGTCAAGCATAGGAGGGTGAACCAAGGACTGGCTGAATACATGTAGTATTGTATCTTTAACCAAGGAGGTGGCTAAATACTAAGGAATAAAGCAACCATTCATATTGAAACCTGTCTATGGTTCTGAACTGAGGAAAGTGTTGGGTGGTGTCAGGTGGTACTTGCCTGGTGGGATACTTGAGCGAATAAGCAGCTGCCAAATAACCTCCAAAGTTATGTCCCAGCATGACCATGGCTTCCAGGCAGACTTTAGCCCTCCACTGCTCGATGGAGTCCACAAACTGGGCCTCAGCCTCCTTGGCGTCGGAGCTGAAGTAGGGCCTGCTGCTCTGGCCGAAGCCCAGCAGGTCAAAGGCATAGACGGGCCTCTATTATTAACAATAATAATAATGAAAATTCATTTTATTTATAAAGGCACTACACAACATGATAAAACGTACTAAAAATAGAAGTCACAGTGTTAAAAAGAAAGCATACACAAAATATATAGCAGTCAGACAACAATTAGAGCTAGTTATATATAGCAGGTATAGTTGACCAGTTGACCTATTGGTAGTTTCCTGTGCCCATCCTTCCAAATCTCTTTTGGAAGTCTGGAGAAATTCAGTATTGGATTTTGCATTTGATTGGCTGTGAGTAGAAATTAAGTTTCCCCTCCGAAGAGGCATTTCCTTGTTTTTCGTGTCTCTTTTCCTACCTTGTCGGACTACCTTTCGGTAGCCTATGCACCGTTAGTTACGTACCTTATTCATCCTTGCATAAACATCAGAAATATGATTCTAACAACCTGTTCACAGCCCCAACCATGCAAAATACTTCAGTGGTTTGATATGTGGCAATGTGACCTAGTTTCTATCTAGACTCTGTCGTACTACACCCCTTTACATTGTCTCTCAGAGGAGAACTTCCTCAGGCTTTCCAACGCTACATGAGACATACATGTGCTTCAGAGACTAACCTGTTGGGCCAGGGCGTCTAGGTTGAGGGCCCACAGGCCCACCCCTCCACCGAAGCCATGCAGCAGCACCAGGGGAGTCTGGTTCTTCATGTTTCCATTCAATGTGAGGGTCCACAGCATGTTACCATCCGAGATTGGGACATACTGCTGGGACACCTTGCCTGTGATGCCTGTTGATGAGACGGATCCACACATAATAATCCACAAATTGGCCATGGCTGGAAATACAGTTTGATGGTAAAGGAGAGAGGAATTCCTTACATTGCAGCATCTTCTCCTCTGCAGTCTTAAGCTGGTTCTGGGAAGTGGGGCACCAGGAGGGCAGCCAGCTGGTGATCCACGCTGTGGAAGTCCAGGACCTGCATAGACACAGACACAACTCATCAACCAGCCTAGGCTATAGCCTATACGGTCTGGGATTACATTGGTAGTCAGGAGTCATGTTGCTGACTGTTGTAATATTTCACAGCAAAAAGGAGACAAGACATTAAAAGTAAAAAAAAATAACTGGTAAACATGCTTTGGGATAGGTGAAAAGAAAATGACATGCAGGGTTTGTTAACTGATTGAACTGCCAGGGATGTTACTTCCTGCCTCAAGCACTGCATGCAGCAGGGAGTTAGAGCTGCACTAGCAGCATATGAGTGGGGTGCAGCCGGGGAGGTAGAGTTAGTCTGACAATCACACCGGTAGGTAGGTTACCTCAACGTTCTGTCCAGGAAACTCAACAAATTGTAGAAAAGACTATGAATACCAAGAAACATCAGTATTCGCTGAGCCAGTCTGCAGCCAAAAAACAAACTAAAAAACAGAGTGGAAAAAGGGATGTTATATGGCAGGGACTACATGCAATAGCCTTATTAATCATATGTGCTTGTGTTAATTGAATGGGAAAATGCAGTTAGTGTTGGGGATGGGATTCGCTGCATTGGACTTAGTTACATCCAAAATAAAAAACAGATAAGAACGGTAAGGTATTGAATAATTGGTTCTTGAAAGAGGGTTGCAGTAGTGGAGAAGGATGTAGTGTACTGGCCTAAAGGCTTACACAAACCCTTGAACAAAGCTTTCAAGCCTTCCTAAAACATTTTATTTTAGGCATTTTGGAGATTGTCAATATGGCATTTCCACGGTAGCTGAATTACAATCGCATTAATAACCTTACCAATAAAAGCTATGAAGTCCACTTTATTCATTATCAAAGTGTCCTTTGACACCACACACGAATGAGCACAAGATTTCTTTACAGGCCTCCAAACCATCAGAAGCACCAGCCACGACAGTAGGTCCACTTACTACAAGTACGTCCATGTAAGCTCCATCAGTCCGCTCTGTAGTTCTACCAATCGGTTTCACGGCTTCTGCATACGATTCATCACGACTGATCCTATATCTCCGAGCCTCTCTCTGTACTTGGTATCCACCAAATGCTACACTGTGTTCTCCCCTACAATTACAGCACTTACCCTTCACATTGCTTCCACATTCACCGTAACCATGTGTCCCTCCTCACTTGGCATATCTTTTCTTTCCTTTACACTGAGCAGCTACATTCTTTGGCATTTAAAATGCAGTGCATATGGGACAAATTCTCTAACATTGAAACTAAGGAATCCGATCTGTACTTTTCTCAGCAAGACTTTATCAAACCTCAGCATCACTGATAAGCTTTCACTTCTTTGACCCTCTTTCCTACTGATCAACCTTTTGGCCTCAATCACTCTGCCTCCCTTCACATTTTCTTTAACATCATCTATGGACATAGATATTGGGACCACAGTGATGACTCCCCTCAATCTAGCATAAGCACCAGGGACATGGTTTTTAATCTTCAGAATAGTCTCTTGCTGAGCCTGGCTACCACACTATATTAACAATCTACCATTTCCAATGAACCGAGCTAATTTCACTTCACCTACGGCATTAGTTAGTCAGATGGGGCCTCACTTACACCCTGTGGTCTGTCAAACACTATCACCGCTTTCCACTCCAACACATCACTACTCATACCTTGGCCCTCTTTATGCTTTCTTCACTAAACGCTTCACTGCTTTCTGTATCATGATCTCTTTTCTTCCTATGTCTTTCCACTACCGACCATTCCCGTCATCCTCCCGCTCCATACCGTCAGAACTGACACCCATATTGTTCGCAACAGCTGTTCATTTCAAGCTTTAAACCGCTCCGTCGGTTTCATGACTTTTTGACGCGGAACAATGCCGCTTTCACGTGCTAGTCGGAACTAGGAACCTCGGAAATGTCCGACATTCTAACTTGTTGTTGTCAATCACCTGCCGCGTTCAACTAATTAGCAAGTCGAAATGTCCGAGTTTCCTAGCTCCGACTTGCACCTGAACCCGGCATAAACTATAAACAAGGCGACTGACACATGTCAAGTCATGAAATGTGTGTTAGTGTGTTAAATCACCTGAAAATGAACTTCAGTCTACAGGTGCTTGACGATAAAACAAGAACAATCAACATGCTAGGACTAGCTAATAACAAGACAAACAAGAGAAACATATTGTATCATGATTAACTTTTTGTGGGTCGCTTTTATCAATATTGTTATATTTAAAGAGTGGTTCTAAGTTTGTTTATTAAAAAAAATACACTCGCCCTCTCTCAGTAGTCACCGCTTGGTCAGCCATTCTTCACACAGATAAATCACATGATCCACAAAACATGACATCACCTGGCGTGTATTCATTAGGCAGTTTCCGTTGCAAAACTTTTGCAATGGAAACCTTTTACCATACTTAAGGATCTAAACGGAAGCAAACCAAAGAGTGTCTATTGTATTGATAAGATAGTCAAGTGACCGCTCTAACAATCAAAACACATGTCCTCAAATATGGAAGGCAGGCAGGAGGTGATATCAGGTGGGACCATTTAAAAAAAAATTAACCTTTATTTAACTAGGAAAGTCAGTAAAGAACAAACTCTTATTTACAATGACTGCCTACCGGGGAACAGTGGGTTAACTGCCTTGTTCAGGGGCAGAATGACAGAGATTTACCTTGTCAGCTCGGGGATTCGACCGCTCTAGTGGTTACCTGCCTAGTGGTTAGACTAAATCTCACCAGACAATCAAGTGAGGGTTATTATGATTATGGTCTTGCTCCCAGGATACAAGTATTGGTTCTTGTTAGTTTGGTTTGGCTAGGTTATTATTACTATTGAGGTTGTCATATAAAACACAGAATCCATAGCATTGTCTCTGATAAGACCCTATCAAATACGACTACCAATCTTTGTGTAAATAATTTTATTTGACCATACCAGAGTTAATTTGTGGCAGAGAGGTGTGTATCTTCCGCAATATCACGTCCCACAGCGTCAGTAAAAAGTCACGTTCTTCTTCAGGGGTGTATTACTGAAACCGTTTACTTCAAACGGAAAACGTTTTGCAACGAAAACGAGACTTTATTGGACAAGTTTATCAAAATTTGGGAGTTTATGTAGGTAGGTCCCTCCACGTCTCGTTCGCTCAGAGAAAGAGACGAAGTGAGAAGTTTTAATCGTCCCAAAATCTAGCCACGAAAATAAACCAACCAAGTAAATAATTTTTGTATGGAGGTCAATGAGTGTCGAATTTGGTAAACAAAAATGGTCATTTCTCATTTTCTACTTGATTATTTCTACTTATTTGATTTAATAGACGTTTCGTAAATCTTAGGTGTTATGAATATATAAGTGGACGAACGTGGCATTTCGGCAAAAATGACTTTATATCTTAGTTGTGCCTGTTGTCAGAGCTTCTGTCCCCAGCCAAGGAGGGCATACAGCAACACCTAAATATTCTCTGCAGATTCTGTCAGACCTGGGCCCTGACAGTTAATCTCAGTAAGACAAAAAATAATGGTTCTATAAAAGGTCCTGTTTCCAGGACCATGAATACAAATTCCATCTAGACACCATTGCCCTAGAGCACACAAAACTATACCTACCTCGGCCTAAACTTTAGCACCAAAGGTAACTTCTGAAAAGCTCTGAATGATCTGAGAGACAAGGCAAGAAGGGCCTTCTACGCTATCAAAAGGAACATACAATTTGACATCCCAATTAGGATCTGGCTAAAAAATACTTGAATCAGTTATAGAACCAATTGGGATTTATGGTTGAGGTCTGGGGTGTGCTCATCAACCAAGAATTCACAAAATGGGGGAAAACTAAATTGAGACTCTGCATGCAGAATTCTGAAAAAACATCCTCTGTGGTCAACGTAAAACACCAAATAATGCATGCAGAGCAAAATTAGGATGATATTATCAAAATCCAGAAAACAGCTGTTAAATTCTACAACAACCTAAAAGGAAGTGATTCCCAAACCACAATAAGACCTAACCAAATCATGAGAAAACAAAAAGATAATTTCTTGACACATTGGAAAGAATTTACTAAAAAACAGAGCAAACTGGAATGCTATTTGGCCCTAAACAGAGAGTACACAGTGGCAGAATACCTGGCTACCGTGACTGACCCAAAATTAAGGAAAGCTTTGACTATGTACAGACTCAGTGAGCATAGCCTTGCTATTGAGAAAGGCTGCCGAAGGCAGACCTGGCTCTCAAGAGAAGATAGGCTATGTGTACACTGCCCATTAAATGAGGCGGAAATTGAGCTGCACTTCCTAACCTCCTGCCAAATGTATGATCATGTTAGATAAACATATTTCCCTCAGATTACACAGACCCACAAAGAATTTAAAAATAAATCAAATTTTGATAAACTCCCATATCTATTAGGTGAAATACCACTGTGTGCCATCACAGCAGCAAGATGTGACATGTTTCCATAAGAAAAGGGCAACCAGTGAAGAACAAACAACCATTGTAAATACAACCCATATTTATGTTTATTTATTTTCCCTTTTGTACTTTAACTATTTGCATATCATTAGAACACTGTATATAGCCATAATATGTTGTCAGTGTAATGTTTACTGTTAATTTCTGATTGTTTATTTCACTTTTGTTTATTATCTATTTTACTTGCTTTGGCAATGTAAACATATGTTTCCAATGCCAATAAAGCCATTTGAATTGAATTGATAGAGGACTCATCATGGATATTACCCAATTTGGCATGGACATTGCCATTGAGGGCTTCCACCATTTATAAGTATTCAACTGGATGGGGATTCCTATGAGTTGGTAGCAATCAGCCAATGAAGAAAAAAATGGACTACTTTAAAATGGAGATAGCTTTAATGGGACTGCCCAAACTGTCACAGACGTTATAATGGCACAGATACAAAGATGAGTCCTCCATCTCTATGGCCTGTTGTTCACACGCGTATCTGCCCTCTCATTGGCTAGAATGGGCTCCTGAGTGGCACAGCATTCTAAGGCACTGCATCTCAGTGCTAGAGGCGTCACTACAGACCCTGGTTCGTTTCCAGGCTGTCTCACAACCGGCCGCGATTGGGAGTCCCATAGGGCGGCACAGAATTGGTCCATTATCGTCCGGCCGGGTTAGGGTTTGGCCGGGGTAGGCCGTCATTGTAAATAAGAATTTGTTCTTAACTGACTTGCCTAGTTAAATAAAGGTTCAAATACAAGTGTCAACATTATAACTACTCTATTTTTTCCATAATAAGACATATGCCATATGCCTGTCCTACTAGAAAAACGTGTTAGAATCCTATTCAAATGAGAAAGCCCCATAGAAAGTGTTCTTGTCGTGATTTAGTTACCTATGTTCCATAGAGTTAGATACAGGACTCTAGTGCCCAAAAGACTGTCTAAGCATGGGCAGCGCCTTTGAAGACTTTCACTATTTTGAAGTAGTCATTGGGGTGGGACTTCTTATGGGTTAAGGAATGAACACATAATTCCATCCAGGTCATCAGGAGGGATCAGCCAATGAATTATACTTGTGAGCAAACATTCCATAACTGCAGGTGGCATTCAATCACCAACCTTGGCTTTGTACCTTTTCAAACAACACACTCCAGGTGGCAGTATGCACACTTTCAGTTTGTTTACTATCTCATAGAAGTAGCAGACGAACAAAAGGGACTACACTGCCCATGCTCTCAGACACCATAATAAGACAGATACAATGTTGCGTCCTCTAACTATCTCTATGCTATGCAGGCCTACACACACAGCATAGCACGTTGGTGGGTGTGATAACTGCGGGCTGAAGTCTACAGCGGCGCTTGCCTGTCAGTGCCAGTGACGTGGAGAAGCAGAAGTCAAGCAACTCTTCTGATTTCTCAAGACAATAGAAGATTCGAAATAGGTTTTTATTGTCTACTTGGCTTCGCGGGCAACCTTTCAAAGTGGACCTTATTGCGCCAGCGAACGAAGGACGTGGTGAGTAGCCTTGTTTATAGAGATTTGTTGATGTAAAAGGCATACCGGTATCTACTTTTCCGATTTGCGTCAAATGTTTCCCAGTTGTACGTGACAATGTTACGTCAAAGCTCAACACATTTCTTCAGAGTAAAGCAATCATGAGTATACCCTGTAACAGTGTTTATAGCCACCCATCGATACTGCAACGAACGTGCGGTTCAAGCCCCGCCCTCTCTCACACCAAAACACTCAGCTGTCACTGTCAGTAGCCAGCTTTAGCTAATATTCAGAATCAGATTTTGGAGCAAATTACATTTGAACCTCTTTAATACATGGGAAATCTGTTTTTAAGCCGTTGTGATTCAACGTCTAAAGTAAACAGTCGAATGACATCAATCAGTTGGGCTAAACCCAAGCCATAATAATGACTAAAAGAGAATGCGTTTTAGAATATGAAGGCAACTTCAGAAGTTAACGACTTCAGACTGTAAAACGCTAGCCTGGGAAAGGTAAAGGGGGATACCTATTTAGTTGTGCAACTGAATCCAGTCAACTGAAATGTGTCTTCCGCATTTAACCCAACCCGTCTGAATCAGACCAGTCTCTTTAGCCCAAAAAACCTACAAAACTTCATTCATTTTCCCATAAGCTTTGTCCAACGAACTATGGCGGAGTTAGTGCCTACAAAAAGACGCCATTACTATTTCTCTATTGAACGTTGAGATTGCTGAAAGGCCAGCCTCTTTGGTAATGACAAGGAGTGGCAAGGAGTGGAATGTTAGCTAAAGAGACTGGTACTCAGACTAGTAAAACGCCTCAAGGCTGCACCCCTGAACATACCACACCTTGTTAGGTAATATAAGATTATTTTAGGCCAGGTGAAGGTGCTGCAACTCACATTTGCACAAGGAGCAATAAGCAATTTGGTTACCTAGAGCAACATTTGAATGTGCATCAACTGATATTTTATTTTATAGATTTAAATAGCCAATGTTGTTTATGTATTTAGGCTATGTAAAACATACTGTTACTGTACACCGATACTTGGATGTTCAAAACTGAAGAATGATATTCTGGCATTGTCATTTTGGTCCTTGTAGGCAGTCATGTTTAATTCATTTGTTTCCTATCTTGTCTCTCTCCAGGCTTCACAGGGAGAGGGGAAAATGCAAAAAAGCTTGTCAGTTTATGACAGTGATGGCTCAAAATTTGCCCCTCTGGTGGTCATCGAGTTGGTTTCGGAAACCAAAGAGGAAGCCATCGCATGGTTACTAAACAGGGTCAGAGACAAGCAGCAAGATGGAGGTACAGTACATTGAGCTTAGCTTACCTACTGTATATTGGGAACAGAGATTTGAAGCTTCCCAACATTTGAAACAGTCTTCTCTCCATCGCTTTTCAATTTGCCTCTGCTTCCTCTCTTGTATACAAATGTTAAACATTTGGCTTTCACTCTATCGTGCTCTCTGAAAGTGAGTGAAACTGATCCGATAACATATCTGGGCCCTTTTCCACAAAGAGTCTCAGAGTAGGAGTGCTGATCTAGGATCTGTTTATAAAATATTATTATGATCTAAATAGCAAAACTGACCCTAGATCAGCACTCCTACTGTGAGATGCTTTATGAATACAGGCCCTGATGCCACCTGCGATAACCTATGTGAAAACAAAGCAGGCTGACCTTATCACTTATATCGTGAAATACTCACTGAAAAGAGCATGGTTCGGTACAATAGTGTGAAAGTCCCTTTTAGTTACTGTATCTATTAACCAGTCAGTCTGGCTCTGCTGATACAATATGGTTGTCCTAGGCTACGTCCCAAATTGGCACCCTATTCCCTACATGGTGCACTACTTTTGACCAGAGCCCTATGAGCCCTGGTCAAAAGTAGTGCACTATAAAGGGAATAGGGTGTAATTTGGGACTAACACCTAGTCTATTGACGCATTCATACCTGTCCTGATTCCTCTGCTGTGTTAGGGGCTGAGCTGCTGGTGGAGCAGCTGACTCCAGGGGCCCAGGGCACGGAGAAGGACAACCCCAATGTGTATGTGGTGGGGGCCTCCTGGCAAAGGCTCCTATGCGGAGCTGAGGACGTGGGCCTCTTCAAGGAGTTCAACGACGGCTCCATGAGAGGCTTCACGTATGCCAACAAGCACAACTTCAAAGAGTTCCAAGGTAATCTAGGGTACAGTACGTCACAAATGGCGCCCTATTCCTTATCGCATAGGGCGCCATTAGTGATGCATACATAGCAAACTGTGAATGTACTATAGATGATGAATTGTATTTGAAATGTTCTGTATTATATTATTACAACTATATTACTATACAATTACAATGCAATAACTAGATTGATATGTAAATACGTGTTTAAGTTAACATCATTACTACACTAGTGTAAGAGCATGTTATTGTATTGTAAAGTGACTGTAACTGTGTTAATTGTCTGTGTCTCTATACTAAAGGTGATGGGGACGGTTTTCTGAGCATGGCAGAGTGTCAATACATCATAAAACATGAACTGGACAACCTGAGGGCCAAGGATGAGGCCCACGTGCCTGGATATCCTAAAATGAAACTGTATCCAGGGAAGTCAGTGAGTAAGTACAGAACTGACCCTATGACCTAGTGGTAGCCTAGTGGTTAGAGCGTTGGGCTAGTAACCGAAAGGTTGCAAGTTCGAATCCCCAAGCTGACAAGGTTAAAATCTGTCATTCTGCCCCTGAACAAGGCAGTTAACCAACTGTTCCTAGGCCTTCATTGAAAATAAGAATTTGTTCTTAACTGACTTGCCTAGTTAAATAAAGGTAAAATAAATAAAACATTTAAAAAATGACCTCAGCCACACAAACACTGTGTGCACAGTCATCAAACCTGGGTTCAAATAGTATACATTTTCTTTCAAATACTCTGAGCCTGCTGCCTGGATTGGATTGCCAGATGGGCAGGGTTTGCACTTTTGGGACTATTCCATTGGTTCCATTGTGCTAGAGAAGCTCAGAGCCATTCACACTGTGGGCAGTTTGTTAGGTACACCACTCCGTTCACCAAAATAGTGCGTTCCTACAGACAGTGAGTCACGTGGCCGTGACTTGCTATATAAAGCAGGCAGACAGGCATCGAGGCATTCAGTTACTGATCGATTGAACGTTAGAATGGGCAAAGCGACTGAGCGTGGTATGATCGTCGGTGCCAGGCGCACCGGTTCCAGTATATTTTCATGCATGACAGTGTCAAGGGTTTACCGAGAATGTAGCGACAAACAAAAAACATCCAGTCAGCGTCAGTCATGTGGGCCAAAACGGCTTGTTGACGAGAGGTTGAAGGAGAATAGCAAGAATCATACAAGCTAACAGGCGGGCCACAAACAGGCAAATAATGGCACAGAACGTCATCTCGGAACACACAACTCGTGGGTCCTTGTCACGGATAGGCTATTGCAGCAGACAACCACACTGGGTTCCACTCCTATCAGCTAAAGACAAGGAGCAGCTCCAGTGGGGATGCAATCACCAATACTGGACAATTGAGAAGTGTAAACACATCACCTGGCCCAACGAATCCCTGTTCCTGTTGCATCATGCTGATGTCAGGTGTATAGATCTTATGCATGGCTGAGTCAAGTTCAGCACAAATTAAAACCAATACTATTTGAACCCAGGTCTGAAGCCAATACCATATTTGAAACATAACATACATAATCCTCACATTGTCTCCCCATCAGAGTCAGCAATAAGGACAATAAATATGCAAATGTCAGTGGATTATTCAAATACGAGATAAGGAGTCAATGCTCTTGCTGAGCAGATAGACTGCTATTCAGCTTAACCAATTGTTTAGAAAAATAATGCAACGTTTTGGAAATAATTTTGTCAAGAAATGACATGAAATTAAAGCTTTTTATTTTCATACAAATATACTAGTACATTATATGTGGGTCCCCACCATTGTCTGTATGTTATTGTTTTAGAAAACTAAGCTTTCTCTCATTATGAGGAAAGTTAACAGTTCAAACTCAATGAAAAACAACTCAACTGTTTTCATTGCTCTCAAGTAGCCAATTTTTTCAGTCATTTTTAGCACTTCAGCAACTTAACAAGGGAATTATCGCTCACCAAAAGAGCATAGTCCTGCATAGGCCAGCGTTTCCCAGCTCCAGTATCCCCAACAGTACACATTTTTATTGTAGCTCTGGACAAGCACACCTGATTCAACTTGTCAACTAATCATCAGGCCCTCAATGAGTTGAATCAGGTGAGTTTGTCCGAGGCTGTAACAACATCTTCTGTTGGAGGTACTGGAGTTGGGGAAACACTAGCCTGGGCCACTAGTTCAAGTTTCGTTATGTTTATCTAATAAAGATGGCTAGAATCACATGACAAATAGCGTCAGGAGACTGGGGGGGGGGGGCTCTTCTGGGGGGACTGACTCTTCTGTTTTTAATCTAATCTCAGTACGCAGAATGCAATCAAAGGGGATCCTTGTCCAAGTTTTCCCTCTGCATGAGAAGGAGGAACTCAAGAGGCTTTCCTTTTCCTGGTTCAAAAAGATCAAGTTGTCCTTCCAGCCTCTTGGTAAGTTACAGTTGCCATGGCTTGATCATTTTGCCCTTTGAATCCTAAGGCTACACTTGTCAAATGTATTGACTGCAATATTATCTTAGTGTTATCCATCTCTTTCAATATGAACTTCACTGGAGTATATAAAATGATTAGGCTATCACCATGTACAAGACATGGAACATTCTAAGAACCTTTGAATGGCTTGTTTGTGACAAAATCCTCCCCATGATTCCGCATGGTCCATCCAGATGACATCAGGCACTACTTTGGTGAGGGTATGGCACTCTACTTTGGTTTCCTGGAGTACTTCACCTTGGCCCTGATCCCCATGGCCCTCATAGGGATACCATATTACCTCTTCGACTGGGAGGACTACGACAAGTTCACGGTGTTCGCTGGCTTCAACCTGGTGTGGTGCACGGTGATCCTGGAGTTGTGGAAGCGCCTCAGCGCTTCGCTGGCGTACGGCTGGGGCACCCTGAGCAGGAAGAAAGCCTTCGAGGAGCCGAGGCCGGGCTTCCACGGCGTCTTGGGCGTCAACCCCGTCACGGGGCGGGCGGAGCCACTCTATTCAAACGCCAAGCGTCAGCTGAGGATCTACCTGGTGTCTGTTCCCTTTGTGCTGCTGTGCCTCTACCTGTCTCTGTACGTCATGATGATCTACTTTGACATGGAGGGCTGGGCCTTGATGATCCATGATGAGGAGCCTACCTTCTGGACGGGACTGCTACTTTTTATCCCCAGTATTATCTACGCTGTGGTTATAGAGATCATGAACCTCATATACCGCTATGCTGCAGAGTTCCTCACTGGCTGGGGTGAGTGGGATTGGATGGGTGGTTGGGTGGATGAATGCATTTTAGCTCATATTTTATAATACATACAATGTTGTTTTAACAATGCAGAAAACAACAGAACACACAAATCATTGAGGCTAAAAATACATTGTCTTAATGCTACAGTAGTGTTTCCTGTGTCCCTCTTGTTCTTCTGCTGACTGTAGGGAGAGTTGTTGACTTGATAGAAGACAAACTGTTTCTGAAGTCAATGTTATTTTTGCTTTAGAAAACCACAGGCTTGAGTCAACATTTCAAAATCACCTGGTCCTTAAAGTATTGGTGGTGAGTCTTACAGGAAATTGGTTCGTTTCCATGATCATTTCAAGTTACCATTGATTTTGAGAATCCTTTTGTTAACAGTTTTCTTGTCATCTTCTCTCCCCAGTTCAACTTCTTCAACTGTTTTGCCTCCCTATTCTACATTGCCTTTGTGATGCAGGATATGGTGCTTCTCAGACAGGTGGGTCACTACCAATGATGTGTATATATATACCCTGGATGACTACCAGGGGGCGCTGTATTGAAGCCACCGCGCAGCCATCTTGGTAATCCTCCTTCATTGTAAACAAGATTTTGGAAGCTATAGAAATGCATGTGTTAATGTCTACATTTGTTTTTGACATGTGTATTCTATTACAGACACCTTAATGCATACCTTTATATATGTTAGCAAAACATAAAACAAAACAAAGATTAAAAAAAAAATCTTATTGTGTATATATTTAAAAAAACGTTTTTTATATATTTTTTAGTTCTATTGTTACTGTCTCCACTACTACTACAACAACAACAAAACATTTTAAATACATGTAATTTTGTCCTATTGAATTGAAATACTGTAGAATTCCATTAATTCCTATGGAGGACTGCTCCCACTGGGGAGAGCCAATATGGCCGAACGGTGGCTTCAAAGCCTCTCAAATGGCCAATACATAGCATCAGCAATCCAGAGTTTATACACATCATTGGTGACTACTAGCCTTTGGCCTTAGACGTTCCGATTCAAGTGATCCATCATTCCAGACATGGACGGCTAGAGGCACTAGCAACAGAGACAGAGATAGCTATATAAGGCTCTCACTACTAGCAATATCCCCAATGCTGTTATTGTGTTTCATTTTCTGTTTAAATAGCACCCTATTCCCTATATAGTGCACTACTTTTGACCACAGCCCTAGGGGCCCTGGTGAAAAGTAGTGCATTATAAAGGGAAAAGTGTACCATTTGGGATGCAACCCGAGTCGATTGCTGCTGCTACTAATACTGCTACTTCTGTTGCTACTGCTGCTTCTGCTGCTACTGCTTCTGCTGCTACTGCAATCAATCAATCGTATTTATAAAGCCCTTCTTACATCAGCTGATGTCACAAAGTGCTGTATAGAAACCCAGCCTAAAACCCCAAACAGCAAGCAATGCAGGTGTAGAAGCACGGTGGCTAGGAAAAACTCCCTAGAAAGGCCAGAACCTAGGAAGAAACCTAGAGAGGAACTAGGCTATGAGGGGTGGCCAGTTTTTCTGGCTGTGCTGGGTGGAGATTATAACAGAACATGAATGTGCAAGATGTTCAAATGTTCATAGATGACCAGCAGGGTCAAATAATAATCACAGTGGTTGTCGAGGGTGCAACAGGTCAGCACCTCGGGAGTAAATGTCAGTTGGCTTTTCATAGCCGATCATTCAGAGTATCTCTACCGCTCCTGCTGTCTCTAGAGAGTTGAAACAGCAGGTCTGGGAGAGGTAGCACGCAGGAGCAGCAGCACGGCCAGGTGGACTGGGGACAGCAAGGAGTCATCAGGGAGAGTAGTCCTGAGCATGGTCCTAGGGCTCAGGTCCTAGGGGAGAGAGAGAGAGAAGATGTACTACAGCTACTAATACTGCTGCGAGTAATACTGCTACTACTCATACTACCTCTAATAGTGCTGCTGCTAATAATGCTGCTTCTACTGCTCATACTACTGCTACTGCTACTACTCATACTACTGCTACTGCTCATACTACTGCTACTGCTACTACTCATACTACTGCTACTGCTACTGCTACTGCTCATACTACTGCTACTGCTACTGCTCATACTACTGCTACTACTCATACTGCTGCTACTACTCATACTGCTGCTACTACTCATACTGCTGCTGCTGCTGCTGCTACTACTGCTACTACTCATACTACTGCTACTACTGCTGCTGCTACTACTCATACTACTGCTGCTACTACTCATACTACTGCTGCTGCTGCTGCTACTACTGCTGCTACTACTCCTCATACTACTGCTGCTACTACTCATACTACTGCTGCTACTACTCATACTACTGCTGCTGCTACTACTTTACTACTGCTACTACTACTCGTACTACTGCTACTACTGCTGCTACTACTCGTACTACTGCTGCTACTACTCATACTACCTCTAATAGTGCTGCTGCTACTAATGCTGCTGCTACTGCTCATACTACTGCTACTGCTCATACTACTGCTACTGCTACTCTCATACTGCTGCTACTACTCATTACTACTACTGCTACTACTCATACTACTGCTACTACTGCTGCTGCTACTCATACTACTGCTGCTGCTGCTACTCATACTACTGCTGCTACTACTACTACTACTACTGCTGCTACTACTCATACTACTGCTACTACTCATACTACTGCTACTACTGCTGCTGCTACTACTCATACTACTGCTCTGCCTGCTACTACTGCTGCTACTATCATACTACTGCTGCTACTACTCATACTACTGCTGCTACTACTCATACTACTGCTGCTACTACTCATATACTGCTCTACTACTACTGCTGCTACTACTCTACTACTGCTACTACTCATACTACTGCTGCTACTCATACTACTGCTACTACTGCTGCTACTACTCATACTACTTTTACTATGCTACTACTACTCGTACTACTGCTACTACTGCTGCTACTACTCATACTACTTTTACTACTGCTACTACTACTCGTACTACTGCTCATACTACTGCTACTGCTCATACTACTGCTACTGCTACTACTCATACTGCTGCTACTACTGCATACTTACTACTGCTCTACTTACTTCATACTACTGCTGCTGACTACTCATACTACTGCTGCTGCTACTCATACTACTGCTGCTACTACTACTACTACTGCTACTACTCATACTACTGCTGCTACTACTTCATACTACTGCTACTACTGCTGACTCATACTACTGCTGCTACTACTCATACTACTGCTACTACTCATACTACTGCTGCTACTCATACTACTGCTACTACTGCTGCTACTACTCGTACTAATGCTGCTACTACTCGTACTACTGCTGCTACTACTCATACTACTGCTACTACTCATACTACTACTGCTGCTACTACTATGTACTATCATATCCGCTTTTATTTATTTTCAGAGTCTGGCCACGCTGCTGATAACGTCTCAGATCCTGAACCAGATCATGGAGGCCTTCCTGCCCTACTGGCTCCAGAGGAGGAGGAACAAGAAGGCCCATAAGAGGATGATAAAAACCATGGGAGACCAGGAGCTGCCCCTCTCTGAGCAAGTCAAGCTTGAGGCAGACATGAGCACCTACCTGGTGAGTTGGAGGACTCAAGTTATGGGGGAATGAATGTGTAACTAGGAAGGTTGTGATGAATGTGAATGATACTGCAATGCACATAAAGGTATCTTTACATTGCATTTGAGTCATTTAGCAGATGCTCTCATCCAGAGCGACTTACAGGAGCAATTAGGGTTCTTTCCTTGCTCAAGGGCACATCGACAGATTTTTCACCTAGTTGGATCGGGGATTTGAACCAGCGACCTTTCGGTTTCTGGCCCAACGCTCTTAACCCCTGTCTTGATTGGTTATGCTTGCCTTATGCACAGAATACCCCCATGAAGTGAAATGTTACTGCAGTGTTTAGACAAAGACATAGATGAAGAGTCCAGTGGCTGAAGTGGGTATTGTAATGCTCTAGTGTAGTCTAACCTCCATGAATCTGTATAAACTCTGTTGTATTCTCTTAAGGGAACATTTGATGACTACCTGGAGCTGTTCCTGCTGTTTGGCTATGTCAGTTTGTTCTCCTGTGTCTACCCTCTGGCCGCGGTGCTGGTGGTGCTCAACAACGTCACAGAGGTCTACTCGGATGCCTTCAAGATGTGCAAGGTGTTCAAAAGACCCTTCTCTGAGCCTGCAGCCAATATAGGGGTGTGGCAGGTAAGGCTGACCTAATAGCTCTTTCTACTCTGTTTAGTTCTCTATAGTACATTTAGTGTGGTTGGTATGATTGACTTTATTTGATAATTAAAGGAGATGACGTTTTCAAGGATAAAAAGGTTCATGTCTAACTGTGATGATTGTTTTGAACGGTGGTGGATAGGAAGGAAAGGGAGACCAGTCAGGGGGGAAAGTTCCTGTGTTTTCTTTTCTTCCAGCTTGCCTTTGAGGCCATGAGTGTGATCGCCGTGGTGACCAACTGTGCCTTGATTGGCATGTCCCCCCAAGTCAAGTCCTATTTCCCGGAGTCAGAGACACAGCTCATACTGTGGGTGGTGGGCTTCGAGGTACTGTACCATTTTCACACCTCTCACTCTTCACACACACACACACACACAATCTGACTAGACATGTATGCAAGTATTTCCTACTCATTTTAAAATCTAATTCAACTTCTTATTTCTGTCTGTTTTGGTGCTTCTTGGGCCTAAATAGAGTTGAAGCAGGCTGGCCAGCAGAATAGAGTTGAAGCAGGCTGGCCAGCAGATGGTGCCAGAGAGTCATAGAATGAGAGATCCATCCTTGCTGCTTTGGTAGCAAATATGATGATGACAGGGTGTTTATGTCCTGGCTGTACTGTAGGTCTTGTCTCCTCCACTGTGTCTGAGTGCAGCTGTATGCAGGTAAGAGTACAGAGGGTAGGACCTAGGACCTGTGTTAGTGGGGGAGATATGTGTGGATAATGCACTGTTAGAGCTTCCAGACCCAGAATAACTCCAGTCAGTCCACGTCTGTGAGGAACACAATTGGGGGAGCTCGTTGTGCAACATCCTCCGCATGCACCTCCAGCCCTCGAGAGAAAATGCTTAAAATAACTAAGACAAAAAAGAGCAGAGGGGGGGCCTGAAGCAGAGGAGAGGTAGTTCATTAGAATATAATACACATGTATTAGTCTTTAGAGGCCATTCTTTTATCTATATGCTAAACCACACTGTATCTTTACGGATTTGAAACGAGGTCATGGGTGCATGTTTGGTTGAAAATAGTTTTTGTATTTGTCTACAGAACTGCCGCAGAGCAAGTAAACTAGTTCCCTTAATACTAACTCTGTATGACAACCCCTTTGCTGCAGTTCAAACATTTCAGATTTGTGCATTTATTGATTTCCTGTCTTTGCACCAGCTAATACAGACCAGCACCAATACAGACAGAATCATGGACATCCAGATAGGCAGCAGTAAATACAACACACTTGCTCCTGCACATACTGTATGTCTCCAGCCCCCAGGGAGTTGCCCTGACCACCCTGTGAGGATGAAGAGCATGTGTGGCCTGTATACTCTGTGCCTGTGCTCGGCTGCTCAGGCCTTGATGCTGTGGTAATATAATGACGTGACCTCTAACCTCGGTGGCTCGGAGGCTGAAGTTGGCATGGAGGTGAGCTGCTGCAGAGAGCAGGGTGGATCAGGGCTTATTTTCTCTCTCGCTCTGTCTGCAATCCACCTCACTCTGTAGAACATGTGATGTCACACAAATCTACAGCACGGGGGTTATCACACTGGATTACTGTCTGGTTGTCTGTGCGCATGAGAAAGAGAGATCGTGAGGGAGGGATAAAGAAAACAAGAGAGAAATAGGAGAGAGCACAAGGTTGCGAGAGAGGGAACGCGAGAGGAGAAGGAGAAGTGAGGGTAGGAGCTGGGAGAGATGAACCTACCTCACTAGCTTATTGTACATCCAGGCACGTTTCACACTGCTGCCAAGCAGCAGCACATTTCCTGTAGATCTGTGGGTTGGCGTCTCCCTGCCAGATCATTCAGTCCATTACAGACTGGAGCAGCAGAACCAGCCCTGCTATTCAGCATGCAGGGACAGGGTACACACGCACTGATCCTTTTCTGGATGCATTGTTTGTTTATGTATTCATTGAACGTTGTCAATACATAATCACCGCAAAATATCTGCCAGAAACGATTTGAGAAATATTCATGAATCACTGATCCACATGATACACTGTGGCAGAGGCTATGAATATCTAGATTCTATTCAATGAATATCTAGATTCTATTCAATGAATATCTAGATTCTATTCAATGAATATCTAGATTCTATTCAATGAATATCTAGATTTTATTCTATGAATATCTAGATTCTATTCTATGAGTAGTGCTACAGAGGCAGTCAATGTTGCAGACATATAGCCTACATCCCAAATGGCACCCTATTCCATATACTCCCCTATGGGTCATGGTAAAATGTAGTGTACTGTAGGGAAATAGGGTACCATTTAGAATGCTGACATAATAACCAATCCAGTTACAGGAAGCAGAGCAGGATATGGCTATTAGGGCCTTCTGTCAGGGATGTCAGTCCAGCTCTACGATACAGAGAACAGGTCTTTCTAAGTCAATCCGGCTATACGATACAGAGTGATATGCTGCTGCTGTACAATACCTAATTTCACCTTTGAGGTGCAAACAGTACTATAGTGCAGTGACTTATGTTGTTCCATCAATATGAACCTGTTAGTCTGATGTGGTGGGGAGGGAGGGCCCTGGCAGAATGGGGTCTGGGACCAGACCAGACGCCTGTGTCTCAACGCCACAGTGGGACCAGACCACCGGATCATATAGGAGGAGAGTGGGGGAAAATACTGACCTCCTCCCCCCCAATTAAAAACAAAACAAAATATGTAGCATCATATGGCATTTGAAAAAAAAATATATCTTGTGGAATTTGGTTTCTTTACTACCATATAATTCCGCATTGATATCACATTTATGGAAGTTAGCCTATCTTGCGTAAGTTTGTGTTTTAAAGGCCATGGACTCAGTCTAGTCAATGCGAAATGTTACGAGGGCCCTTCGGCGCTGTCTCTCTCGCTCTCCTGGCTAGCTGTTATTCCTCTCTCTTGTCTGTGATTGGCTGGGACAGGGCTCATTGTTGAGCAGGTGATACCTGGGTAATTACTGTACGGCATGGCATACTTCACAGAGCAGTAACCAGGCAACAGGGTAGCCGAGCCACAGAGACGGTCGGAAGGGAGGGAGAGAGAAGAGAAGGCTAAGGATCAGGAGTAATTGAAACACTTGATGATGCATTGGCCTTGGCAGTCAGGGCAGCCAGGCCAGGCATTCTCTCCAACCTTGGCCTCTTTGATGCACTGATCCCAGTCTAAGCGATCACATTGGATTGATGGAACATTCCTAGATATAATGATTATCCTACATGTAAAGATGATTATTATTACACCAAGCTTGCACACTAAAATGCTGTTGTACATTTACACAGATGATGTAATAGAAGAGTTATAGTTCATGCATTATGTGAGGTGTTAACCTACCCTTTCATGCATTATGTGAGGTGTTAACCTACCCTTTCATGCATTATGTGAGGTGTTAACCTACCCTTTCATGCATTATCCGTTGACAAAAGCACAGACTATCTATACCTTTTTTAAAATTAGATGGAATAAACATTCCACGGAACAAGGAGAAATCGTGAGGAAATATTTATATTTTACCTTCCATTCCCAGATATAGCCTATACTATTTATGCTAGTAAAAATGCATCAGTGGTCTTTGTTGTGTCACTTTCTCCATGAGGGTTATTTTAGGCAGGGAATCAGAGAGCCAATCCCATTTTAAGGTGGTTTTCAGATAATCAGATTAGAATCCAGCAGCAGGTTTGCCATGCCCCAGGCCCTGGGCACTGACAGTTGGCATTCCCTGTACCAACCAATCTAATCCCTATATAGCTAGTGCATTAGGTTTGGCAAGGGCCCATAGTGCTCTGGTCAAAAAGTAGTGCACTGTGTAGGGAATAGGGTGACATTTGGGATGTGTACCAACTTAATCCCTGAACACTGCATCTAGTGTGGCTTTTACTTTGCTGTTTGATTTAAATATGTAAATGTATTTCTCTATCAAACAGTGACACATTTTTAGAATATGTTACCTAAGCTCTCTGTGTGTCAGGGTTCCCGTTATGAAAATGCGGTGCCAGACATTTGACCTACAGCATTTTCATTTAATTAACGGACATTTGAGAAATGTACTGGACGAATATGATTAGGGTGTCTGACCACGGTGCTCAGAATGACAGAAATCACATTTTAGATTATGGTAATTCATTTTAACAGAACATGCAGGTCGAGGATGCAATGACGTGCGACCTTACCGCGCACTTTGAATACGTTAGAAAAACTGTCCACATTTAACTTTTTCTCAGCCAACAAGACGACTGACCAACAGCAAAATCACTAGTATATGCATAGGCGGGGCGTGAGTTTCAAGTTCTTCAATAATAAGCTGAGCTCCTCAGTCATGTTTTCTTCGCCTCACATTGTCAACGAAGTCTGTTTGTTTGTTTTTTACATCCATTGCGAAAGATAGTTCCTCAGAATTCGAAAAATCTTTCCAACACTCCCGGCCTCGATAATCACCAAGCGTTGGTGTGAAAAAGCAAAATATCATGATCTGATGATCCCATATAGCTAGTGGAAACGTCATAAAAAAACAGCTGTCTGTCTCGAGTTCACTGGCACAGAAACTCCAAGGGGCTGGAATAGGCTAGTTGATACAGTGTTGCAAGTTCGCTAGCAACAGCTTTTGGCCAGACCCAGTTGATGATTTGATATAATGTTGCACTTCACTAGCAATAGCCTAAATCAAGACAGGCATACAGGCGGAGTAGAGATTCATGTGATTGAAAGAACCAACATTTTAATCAGGGTATTTTCTACTGTTTTTATTTGTCAGCTTCAGGTCTATGTAATGTACTTAGTTGATGATGGAAGATATAGGCCTACTGCTGCATTGGCCTATAGGCTATCGCTGAGTTCAATGCGCTCTTCTTTAGCCGCAAATGGATCACAGTGTATCAAGTGTGTCCATGTGGCGGAGGCTGGCACTCTCGCCTTTTTACATTTTTATCATTTTACTTCAGATGTCTATGTTTTACCATGTGACAATGATTTTGAGAAACTAAAATTGTATTATTGAAATGAAACTGTTCCATGAAAATGTGCATATAAAAATAATCATAACTGTCACGCAGGTCGGTAGGATAGATTTTCAAGTTTGGGGAAGCTTACACTCAGGAGCTGCCTGTGTATTGGCGCCGGTGTTGTGCCGAAAATCCCCCCCCCTTCGCGTGAACGCGCACACACTCAATTCTTCATTGCGGCGACTTGCTTGCTAGTTGAGATTTCTGATCACGTTAGGCTGCGTGTCATTAGATTTTTTATGTCGGTTTGATCCCGGGGGAGGCTCTAGTAATATCTGCAGTTTTCGGTTTGGCTATTTGTTTCAAGTGCATTAGTCTTTTAAATAAATATCTTTGCCAAAATTCGTCATCTCTCCCATGTCTTATTCGACTAGTAGTTCTGAAATGTTTAGTGCTTGCCTACGTTTTACTCACTCTATGTTTAATATAACACACATACATTAATTTTGGTAGCCTATCCTGAGGTGAAGTTTGTTCTATAGAAAGTATATGACTGATGTGTGCCACAGAAAGTATTTGACTCTAGCCACAACATTAAGGAAATTAGAGGGAGGGGGGGGGGCTCGGCAAGGCTATTTTCTGTCCGAAATCCCCCCCCCCCCCCCCCCCCTTCTAATTTCCTTAATTTTGTGGCTAGAGTCAAATACTTTCTGTGGCACACATCAGTCAAATACTTTCTATAGAAGAAACTTCACCTCAGGATAGGCTACCAAAATTAATGTATGTGTGTTATATTAAACATAGAGTGAGTAAAACGTAGGCAAGCACTAAACATTTCAGAACAACTACTAGTCGAATAAGACATGGGAGGGATGACGAATTTTGTCAAAGAGATTTATTTATAGACTAATACACTTGAAACAAATAGCCAAACCGAAAACTGCAGACATTACTAGTGCTATACTGTTATACTGTTGTTCGCTCAACTAAAAGACAGATTTGAGTATTTTCATTGTCTTCTCTTTACAGCAATAGCCATTTGCTTTCCAAACTATGTTTTCCCGCAATTTAATTTAGAAATATTGCGATATGGCTTGCTGGTCTTCTACTTTTCCTTCACAGTCGCAACTCAACAATCATCTATTTAATATTTGCAACGCGCACAGCCTAAATTGTGCGAGCTGCCTTTCCTTCCGACTTGTAGGCAATTACATTTAAAACAACAAGACTAGGGGAAGCTATAATGGTCCTCTGTGGCTAAATCATGATTTAGTTGCCTATTTTGAATTATTTTATTTCTGTATAGACAAGAGTAGGCTAATTAGGCAATATCATTTTGGCAATTTATTGCAATTTACTTAGGGAACGCTTAGCTTCCCCTAGCCTTATGGGCTCGCTGCCTATGTCAATCTACTATCCCCCATAGTAAAAAAAATGGACCTATTCTATTGGTCAGCTTGTCGAGAAACAAAATATCCCAAACAGACCCTGGGACAGTTGTGGGATGATAGAAAAAAACGTTAAAAAGCAATTAATCTTATGCAACAGACCAGAACTTTTAGCTGAAAATGTAAAATTGGCCTTTCCAATTTTATTTGTTGGCTTTTCAACAAAAAAAATATGCTAAAAGCCAGCTATTACCTGCTAACGGAAACCTGTGTGTGGACACAAACAGAACATCCAGTGACAACTCTCAGACAGAGGTTTGTCCTGTAATTCACAACCCAGGATGAAATACTAATGACCTGTCTGGGGGATACATAGAGGATGTCTGGGAGAGGAGAGGACGGTCAGTCACTCGGTTTGCTCTGTCTGTCCTGGTGATTTATCTCAAAGATTGACACAGAGGAGAGAGGAAGGGGAGTTGTGATGTATGGTGGAGTAGTAAGTACCTTTGTCCGGACACAAGCTGGGCTGGCACACCGCTACTGCAGAGGTGAAGTGAAAGATAGCCGTTTAGCCTGCTGACGATCAAGGACGCAGGTGTAGACGACTTCTTAAGATGGGACATAATGTGAATGTATGCAGCCCAACTCTACTGCAGACTATGTATGGTCTTATTAGCCACTCTTGCTGTGTCATTGGTGTAACAGCCAGAGTAGCAGGATGGTGTCACAGATCCATAACACTAGTGTGCTGACGATATCCCATCTGAATTGTCCCTCTGAATGACAACAACAAAAAAGACCGTTCCTTAGCCGTCCTTTCTTGCCTTGGTCCTTTATAATGCTGAAATATGATAACACTGCCTGGTATAATGCAGCTGGCTTTATTTGTTTGGCTCCTAACAACGCTGTCTGTCTTTCTCCCTCGCGGTTTGCTTTGCCAAAGGGAAATCAGCCATTGTCCTCTGAAGCCACTTTGATGTAGTCTGGTGTGTGTTGTTGAAGTCCAGAACCCTTTGTACCCAGTAACTGAATGTGTCTGATTCTGTCACCATGGTTGTGGTCTCCTTTTCTATTCTGTAGAGCACTGTCAGCCTAGTGCTAGCTCTAGTCATATCTGTGCATTGACTCAGATACTGTGCCCTGAATGGCACCATATTCCCTATTTAGTGCTCTACTTTTGACCAGGGCCCATAGGTCACGGGTCAAAAGTAGTGCACTATATATGGAATAGGGTGCCATTTGGGACTCAGCCTATGTATTAATGTAGTGTGCATCAGCTCTGTGAAGCTGTGCCCCCCTGCTGACTGGCAACTCTATTTACAGCCCTTTGTGTCCTGTTCAATGCTATTCTTCTACTATATATGGCTCCAGTCTAGTCTTATTGAAGATACCTGCCTGCTGTACTGAATAATCTCTGCAGTCCTGGAGACCTCTCCACAACCCTTCCTGCCTCCTTTGCCCATCAACACCATGGGTGTGTCCCAAATAGCACCATGTTCCCTATATAGAGCGTTACTTTTGACCAGGGCCCAGAGGAACAGGTCTCACACCGACCTCACGGTACATCGAGGAACAGTAGAGATCAATAAACGGAAATTGGATCGAGCTGAAGTAACTTGGTATGAATCATCTTGATGTAATCATTCATTCTCATGTGGGAGATGTGCCACCTCTTTCTGCGTTAGTCTCATATCCTTATAGAACACACGGTCTGCTGCCAGACTCTGGCCTGTCACTTTGTGTGAATACACGGTGCTCCATGAGGCTCATTCTCACTCTGCAGTTGGCTGTCCCAAGGGTTACTGCAGAACCACGCATGTCTCAGCAACATGTCGAAGTGTTTATGGCAAGCCACCAATGGCCGCCTTTCAGATAAGATCTATTCACAAACCCCCGACGTGAAAAGTTAGATTAAGAAATTCTGTTCATGCCGCTTCACAGAATAAATAATATAAAATGACTCCCGATCATTTGGAATCAAGGTGGATTGAAATGCTAATTTGCTAAATGAACAAGGCAGTGCAGTTCTGGCCCCAGCTACATGGGGTGAATACTGAGCAGAGGGGATTATGGTACAAAAGGCCACAGATTGCCAAGCTAGCACTTACAGGTACTGTCTCAATTCACAATTATGCAATGTTTAGAGCATCATAGAGAAGTAGTTTGATATTGAGTCAGGGCCTCAAGATGAAATCTACCCCTTTCAACTAACATTTGCATTTATGTTAGTGTTCTTTGGTTTTCCAACGTGTGCCAAGCCAACCCTATCTCTCTAAATGCCCATAAACTCCTATTGTCAAGTACCAATCAGCTAAAAGGCTGTGGTGTTTTTACTGTTGCATTTCAATCAGTGTAACAACCTCAGTCAGCGCTGAGGCCAGACAGACTGGACTCCCTTCGCCCTTTTACATTCACTATACTGTAAATTCTACTACTTAGCTCACATTTCTGCATCCCAAATAGCCCCCTTTGTCCTACATAGTGCACTACTCTTGAGAGGCCCTGGTCAAAAGTAGTGTACTATAAAGGTATTATGTTGCCAATTGGGATACACAATTGTCTGTAATAAAGTACTGTATGGCTGAAGGACTGAGAGAGAGGGAGTGCCACACACACCTCCCCATCCTTCTAGCCCAAAGCACCTATCTGAAGAACTCTTTCCATAGGAGAAAATACCCATCCTTCTAGCCCAAAGCACCTATCTGAAGAACACTTTCCATAGGAGAAAATACCCATCCTTCTAGCCCAAAGCACCTATCTGAAGAACACTTTCCATAGGAGAAAATACCCATCCTTCTAGCCCAAACCACCTATCTGAAGAACACTTTCCGTAGGAGAAAATAGCCTGTAATAACAGTATTTGGAAGTTTTCAGTCAACAACATTTGTCAGGCCTAACATGTATGAAGCCTTTTACTGCGTTGAAAGTGGTGGCTGAATCCGATGGAATTTTGGCTGGCACATACTGATGAGGTACAGCGTGTTGTGGCAGCTGGCAATTCTCCAGCAATGACAGACCTGCTTTGCATAGCAGTGTGTTGGCATCGATTCAGAGTAATAAAGCTGGTTTCTGGTCATGCAGTTCGAAGTACACTTCTCTCGGCCGTAAAAAATGTATTGAGAAAAAAATGATGTATGTGTTGGATATTGGTCAGGGTGCTACCTCTCTCTCTCACCTTATCTTCACAGCCCCTCTGAGGTGAGGTAAGATAACAGGTGTGCTCTTTGCCATAAGAGTCGTCCTCCTCACCCCACTTCCCCTTTGTCTGCTGTTCATCTGTCTCCTCCAATCACCTCAACAGAGGGAGGAGGGTGGGCCAGTGTTGTACTGGGGGGCCTCTTTCTGTATTCACAGCACTCTCCTCTCTCTTCCTTTTGAGAGATTGTGATTTGTATTTTCAGCAAAGCCCTCTTGCCTGTCTTTACCATTACAGTTTAATATTGAGCTCCAGTGAACTGCTTAGGGGCTGATTTAAAGAGTTAGGGCCCAGAAGGGTCTTCAGCTTCTTAACTCTCAGAATAATCACCAGGGTCTTACTGCATGTTTGTCACCCTGTAGTCTCCTGTTTTGCTTACAGTATTTCAAGACATATTCTTTGATTATCTGGTCCTTCGTTAAGAGGTGTGATCTCTTAAATGGTAACGCTTTCAGCATTATTATTCTATGGTTTGGCGTGTTTATGGTTGTACGGGTTCGTTCGTACTTTTACCTGACGCAGGTTTCATGTGAAAACACGAGTCAATGGATTGGCTCATACATTGACCTGATCTGGAGGTTTCATGTGACAACAGGACTGTTTTCAGACTGTGGGTCAGGTCAGCTGCTTGTTGTTAGCCTCGCTCTGAGAAGGAATGGAGCTAGTTCTGAAAGAACAGGGAATGTTCTGGTTCACTTGACTGACGTTGTTGCAGTATCATGTACATGTTTAAATACAGTAGACTACAAATGACAATACAAGATTCACAAGTTACATACAGCATATACAGATGAAAGAAGGCCAGCCTGGTAGATAGGAACATTAACCAGCTGTTTAGAGGGGTATCACACCTGACACCAATTATTGTCTAGTTTTGTAATGTCATGGATTGGACACCGGTCGGTGATGGTGTGTTTGTTTGTCTCCAGAGCAGTTTAGATTGCGTTGTGACGTTTCACTTGAGCAGCGTATCACGTTGCATCTGTTCAATCAGTGTAAAACTATTCATTATATCAACTATATATGTTTCTGAATTCTAGGATAATAGAGAAATATAGTTTATCTCAGTACAATATAACATCATAATACATGTCTACTTTTCCTGCCACATGTCCTAAAGTCTCCCCATACTTCCCTGTTGTTCCTCTGTCTGCTGTTGTTGTTGCAGCACTTCCTCTTGGCCTCCAAGTTCATCCTGACCTTTGTGATCCCAGACGTCCCCAAACACATCCAGATCAAACTGTCACGTCTGGAGTTTGAGTCCCTGGAGGCTCTGAAGAAAAGGGTAAGTTTGACTGACTGACTGAACCCCTCAACTGTATGGTGTTGAATAACGCTAGCATGACATACAGAGTGGTTTGACCTAACTTGAGTCTATCAAGGTGAAAAAAAGCAGGTACCATCACTCAACCTTAAACTCAACTTTTGGGGTGTGTTAAACCAAAAAACTGAAGTTCCCAAAAATAACATGAAGGGACTTCAAGTTGAATAAAATGTATAAAGAAACCCTAGATGAAGAAAAGCCACAGACTTCGGTGTGGATAAGCTGGGTATATGAGGTGTACGGCTGACATGACTGTCTCTGAGACACCCATCAGGTTTATCATCTAGGTCTGATGGTTTAATGATCCATGTAGAAGGTTGTTCACGCTGCAGCTAACTAACAAACTGTGTGTGCGTGTGCAATATTGTAATGTTTTAATGAGGCTCTGCTATTTTGGCAGATGTTTATCACCTTGCACGTAGCTCAGAAGTAGGTCACACACAGCACAGATACAGAGGACACAATCATCTGCTTTCCCAGCACCAGAAAGAACCTGTCTATAAACGGCTTACATACCGTGTATAATTAAGGACAAAACAACAGATTATTTAGTAGAATGCTGACCCATAACTCTCTCCATAACACCATAATGCAGACCCATATCTCTCTCCATAACACCATCATGCAGACCCATATCTCTCTCCATAACACCATCATGCGACCCATATCTCTCTCCATAACACATGACATGATACCCATATCTCTCTCCATAACACCATCATGCAGACCCATATCTCTCTCCATAAACACCATCATGCAGACCCATATCTCCTCCATAACACCATCATGCAGACCCATTTCTCTCTCCATAACACCATCATGCAGACCCATATCTCTCTCCATAACACCATCATGCAGACCCATATCTCCCATAACACCATCATGCAGACCATATCTCTCTCCATAACACCATCATGCAGACCCATATCTCTCTCCATAACACCATCATGCAGACCCATATCTCTCTCCATAACACCATCATGCAGACCCATATCTCTCTCCATAACACCATCATGCAGACCCATATCTCTCTCCATAACACCATCATGCAGACCTCATATCTCTCTCCATAAACACCATCATGCAGACCCATTTCTCTCTCCATAACACCATCATGCAGACCCATATCTCTCTCCATAACACCATCATGCAGACCCATATCTCTCTCATAACACCATCATGCAGACCCATATCTCTCTCCATAACACCATCATGCAGACCCATATCTCTCTCCATAACACATCATGCAGAACCCATATCTCTCTCCATAACACCATCATGCAGACCCATATCTCTCTCCATAACACCATCATGCAGACCCATATCTCTCTCCATAACACCATCATGCAGGCCCATATCTCTCTCCATAACAGATTCATGTAATGTATTCAGTCCCTCAATACATCTCCCAGAGCACTTCGGTAAAGATAAATTACAGGAGTTAGGTTAATGGTATTGAAAAGAGTATGCTGTTGAGCAGTAGCTTGCCTCAGCTTGGCACTGCAGTCATTTACTGGATTAAGGCTGAGTGCTTCAGCAATTAGCTAGCATGTCTTAGCTAGCTATCATTTCTCTAGGCATGCAGAAAGAAGGGCGGGGCCACGAAATACATCACATTGATTGGTGGTATTTCTGATGCTTCTTGTTCTTGTCCAGCTGAATGTTGAATTTAAGCAGATTTGAACAGGATTTCTTGGTTTGTTTGTGCAGAGCCAGGCTCATGAGAGGTAAGTTGCTTTGGGTCGTCTGACTGAACTCTGCTATGCAGGTTGTGAGTTTGTCTGGTTATGGTTTGAATTGAAAGCTTCACCTATAATACCTAATGCCTGATATTAATCCTGTGAATAGAGATGGATAAGCTACTTAATAATGTCTACGTGTATTGCCCAAGTTGGTCTTGTGGTGAGGTTTGTGTTGTGATGGTACTTGGTTACTGCCTTGTTTAACTGACTGTTTTCAACCCAGTCCCAGGCACATGAGTAATGCCCCTGCTACCATGGCTATTGAACGTCTTGCCGTTTGGCTTTAATAACTCTTCCTCATAATTCATTCATTTTAATCTCCCTCTAACACTGTCCTTCTCCCCATCCATCAAAATCCAATTAATATTATCTTGTGGCTGTCTATCTTGATTCGTAATCATTACAGATATTCTCAAGTTTGCATCATCAGGTTAAACACTTTTGATTAAATTAATTCACTCCACCTTTGGCCTTTTCTCTATATCACTAATGATCCCAGCCAGCCAGGCAGGCAGTGAGTCAGCAAGTCGGTCGGGCAGGCAGTCGGCAGGCGGCCAGCCAGACAGGGCGGGCGGGCAGTTGGCCAGCCAGGCAGGCGGGCGGGCAGACAGGGCGGGCGGGCATTCAGGCGGGAAGCCGGCCAGACAGGGCGGGTGGGCAGGCAGTTGGCCGGCCAGACAGGGCGGGTGGGCAGTCGGCTGGCCAGACAGGGCGG
>NW_019944361.1:19335-95125 GCF_002910315.2 Salvelinus sp. IW2-2015 | reverse complement strand
TGGTGGTTCCTTTTAACATGAGTCTTCAATATTCCCAGGTAAGAAGTTTTAGGTTGTAGTTATAATAGGAATTATAGGACTATTTCTCTCTACCATATGTATTTCATATACCTTTGACTATTGGATGTTCTTATAGGCACAGTATTGCCAGCCTAATCTCGGGAGTTGATAGGCTTGAAGTCATAAACAGCGCAATGCTTGAAGCACAGCGAAGAGCTGATGGCAAATGCAGGAAAGTGCTGTTTGAATGAATGCTTACGAGCGTGCTGCTGCCTACCATCGCTCAGTCAGACTGCTCTATCAAATCATATACTTAATTATAATATAATAACACACAGAAATACGAGCCTTAGGTCATTAATATGTTAAAATCCGGAAACTATCATTTCGAAAACAAAACGTTTATTCTTTTAGTGAAATACGGAACCGTTACGCAAGAGAAGTGACACAATTTCCCTAGTTAAAAGAAATTCATGTTAGCAGGCAATATTAACTAAATATGCAGGTTTAAAAATAAATACTTGTGTATTGATTTTAAGAAAGGCATTGATGTTTATGGTTAGGTACACATTGGTGCAACGACAGTGCTTTTTTCCATGAATGCGCTTGTTAAATCATTGAATGACGATGAGAGAGGTTTTGTCTCTAGAGGCACCATTTAAGCCAGGTGCGGTCACTGTATGTGTGGGGGGTGGAACATAAGGGCTAGCTAAGGCATATTGAGCAGGGCTGGAGGCTCTACAGTAAATTAAGACAAAAATGACTAACCAAAACGGCAATGGACAAGGCATATTTACATTAGGGAGAGGCATGTGTAGCCGAGTGATCATAGGGTCCAGTGAGTAGCTAGGCGAGCTAGAGGCACGGTGATTCAGACAGCTAGCAGGCCGGGGCTAGCAGCAGGCTACCAGATGGGCCTTAGGGGGACGTCGCAATGGGAGAGCCTGTTGAAACCCCTCGGACGGTTACGTCGGCAGAACAGTCGTGATGGATTGGCGGGGCTCTGTCGGCAGCAAAGGGTCCAGGCCAATTGGCAGAAGAGGTATTGAAGCCCAGGAATTATCTGATGGATTTCTTCGGCTAGCCGGGAGATGGGCCTAGTTCGAGGCTACCTCCAGGCTAACTGGTGCTTGCTTCGGGACAGAGACGTTAGACTGGAGTAGGCACTCGGCTAGCTAGCTGCGATGATCCGGAGTAAAGGTTCAGAGCTTGCGGTAGGAATCCGGAGACGTGGTAGAGAAAGCAGTCCGATATGCTCTGGGTAGATATCGCGCTGGCAGGCTGGCAGGAGTTGCCTGGGCCGAGGTGGCAGTCCGAGTTAATGGTGATGACCGCTAGCAGTGGCTAACTGACTAACCCAGGCCTGCAGACTAGTAGCTAGTTAGCTGGCTAGCTTCTGAAGGGGTTCTGGTTCAAAAGTGTAAAAATAACAGATCCATACGACATTGGTGAGGCGGGTTGCAAGAGAGTATCTTCAGTCCGTAGATGGATAATGAGATTAAAAATATATACTAAGAAAAACTATATATACTAAGAAACGATATACAGGGGACAGGACAAGACAATTAAAACAGACATCCCACCTTTTTTCCTCCTTGCCTGGTCTGTGAGTTTTGGTGGGCGGCCTCTCTTGGCAGGTTTGTTGTGGTGCTATTCTTTCATTTTTTAAATAATGGATTTAATGGTGCTCCGTGGGGTGTTCAAAGTTTCGGATATTTTTTATAACCCAACCCTGATCTGTACTTCTTCACAACTTTGTCCCTGACCTGTTTGGAGAGCTCCTTGGTCTTCATGATTCCGCTTACTGTTGTTGCAGACTCTGGGGCCTTTCAGAACAGGTGTGTGTGTGTGTGTATCAAATCAAATGTATTTATATAGGCCTTCTTACATCAGCTGATATCTCAAAGTGCTGTACAGAAACCCAGCCTAAACAGCAAGCCATGCAGGTGTAGAAGCACGGTGGCTAGGAAACTCCCTAGAAGGCCAAAACCTAGGAAGAAACTTAGAGAGGAACCAGGCTATGAGGGGTAGCCAGTCCTCTTCTGGCTGTGCCGGGTGGAGATTACAGAACTGGCCAAGATGTTCAAATGTTCATAAATGACCAGCATGGTCAAATAATAATAATCACAGAGTTGTCGAGGTGGCAGCAAGCAGCACTCAGGAGTAAATGTCAGGTTGTCTTTTCATAGCCGATCATTAGAGTATCTCTACCACACAAGTGGCTCAGGTAGTGCAGCTACTCAGGATGGCACATCAATGCGAGCTGTGGCAAGAAGGTTTGCGTGTGTCTGTCAGCTAGTGTCCAGAGCATGGAGGCGCTACCAGGAGACAGGCCAGTACTCAGGAGAGTGGAGGAGGCCGTAGGAGGCAACAACCCAGCAGCAGGAGCCTACCCTCCGCTTTGTGCAAGGAGGAGCACTGCCCTGCAAAATGACTCCCAGCAGGCCTCCACGTCTCCTGATGTACTGGCCTGTCTCCTGGTAGCGCCTCCATGCTCTGGACCCTACGCTGACAGACACAGCAAACCTTCTTGCCACAGCTCGCATTGATGTGCCATCCTGGATGAGCTGCACTACCTGAGCCACTTGTGTGGGTTGTAGACTCCGTCTCATGCTACCACCTAGAGTGAAAGCACCGCCAGCATTCAAAAGTGACCAACCACCCAGGAAGCATAGGAACTGAGAAGTGGTCTGTGGTCACCACCTGCAGAACCACTCCTTTATTGGGGTGTCTTGCTAATGCGCTATATTTCCACCTTTTGTCGTCATTCCATTTGCACAACAGCATGTGAAATTTATTGTCAACGTGTTGCTTCTCTAAGTGGACGTTTGATTTCAGACAGAGTGTGATTGACTTGGAGTTACCATTGTGTTGTTTAAGTGTTCCCTTTATTTTTTGAGCAGTGTGTGTGTAATATATATAATAATATATAAGATCTGGTGTAACCAATTACCTTCATCAAGTCACAACTAGTTAAATAAAGTCCATCTGTGTGCATCTAGTTCACCCATGATCTCAGGATATTATATATATATACTGAGATCATGTGACACTTGATTGCACACAAGTGGACTTTATTTAACTAGTTATGTGACTTCTGAAGGTAATTGGTACACCAGATCTTATTTAGGGGCTTCATAGCAAAGGGGGTAAATACATATGCACGCTCCACTTTTCCGTTTTTTATTTTTTAACATTTTTTGAATCAAGTAATTTTTTTCACTCCACAAATTTGGACTTTTTGTGTATGTCCATTACATGAAATTCAAATAAAATCAATTTAAATTACAGGTTGTAATGCAACAAAATAGGAAAAACACCAAGAGGTGATATCTTTTTGCAAGGCACTGTACTATAGAGAGACAGCACATGTACTATAGAGAGACAGATACTGTACTATAGAGACAGAAGGCTACAGAGAAGATACTGTACAGAAGCTTAGTCCAGGCTTAGTCCAGGCCAGATTACCTTAGTCCAGGTGTAGTCCAGGCAGAGCACCTTGTTTGTGTATTTTGAGTGTGAGGAGTCCAGTGGTGAGTGTTGTGTGTGTTCTTGTGTTCCTGGCCTGCTTGCATTTCTGTCTGTCTGGTGTGAGCCTGGCCAGGCATGATGTCACAGACACAGGAGGGGTGATGTGGGATGATGGCTGAGTCATCGAGACCCAGACACGCAGAGAGACAGGCCAGCTCAGAGAGAAGCTGCTAGCTGCAGTCCAACTACACTTCTCTCTCTGTGGGATTGACTTGAAGTTCATCAGGGAGAGGTTGTTTGCAGTCTGAACTCAGGGAAGTTCATCATCAGGAGAGAGGCTTGTTTACTGCAGCCTGATACTCCAGGGAAGTTCATCATCAGGAGAGAGGCTTGTTATGCAGCCTGATAGTCCAGGGAAGTTCATCATCAGGAGAGAGGCTTGTTACTGCAGCGCCTGATAGTCCAGGGACGTTCATCATCAGGAGAGAGGCTTGTTACTGCAGCGTCTGATACTCCAGGGACAGTCTATCATCAGGAGAGGGCTTGTTACTGCAGCCTGATAGTCCAGGGAAGTTCATCATCAGGAGAGAGGTTGTTACTGCAGCCTGATAGTCCAGGGAAGTTCATCATCAGGAGAGAGGCTTGTTACTGCAGTCTGATAGTCCAGGGAAGTTCATCATCAGGAGAGAGGCTTGTTACTGCAGCCTGATAGTCCAGGGAGTTCATCATCAGGAGAGAGGCTTGTTACTGCAGTCTGATAGTCCAGGGAGTTCATCATCAGGAGAGAGGCTTGTTACTGCAGCCTGATAGTCAGGGACGTTCATCTCGGAGAGAGGCTTGTTACTGCAGCCTGATAGTCCAGGGACGTTCATCATCAGAGAGAGAGGCTTGTTACTGCAGTCTGATAGTCCAGGGACGTTCATATCAGGAGAGAGGCTTGTTACTGCAGCCTGATAGTCCAGGGAGTTCATCATCAGGAGGAGCTTGTTACTGCAGCCTGATAGCCAGGACGTTATCTAATCAGGAGGAGGCTTGTTACTGCAGTCTGTTACTCAGGGACGTTCATCATCAAGGAGAGAGGCTTGTTACTGCAGTCTGATACTCAGGGAAGTTCATCATCAGGAGAGAGGCTTGTTACTGCAGCGATAGTCCAGGGACGTTCATCATCAGGAGAGAGGCTTGTTACTGCAGTCTGATACTCCAGGGAAGTTCATCATCAGGAGAGAGGCTTGTTACTGCAGCCTGATAGTCCAGGGACGTTCATCTCAGGAGAGAGGCTTGTTACTGCAGCCTGATAGTCCAGGGACGTTCATCATCAGGAGAGAGGCTTTGTTACTGCAGCGCTGATAGTCCAGGGAAGTTCATCATCAGGAGAGAGGCTTGTTACTGCAGCCTGATAGTCAGGGCGTTCATCATCAGGAGAGAGGCTTGTTACTGCAGCCTGATAGTCCAGGGAGTTCATCATCAGGAGAGAGGCTTGTTACTGCAGCCTGATAGTCCAGGGACGTTCATCATCAGGAGAGAGGCTTGTTACTGCAGCCTGATAGTCCCGAGGACGTTCATCATCAGGAGAGAGGCTTGTTACTGCAGCCTGATAGTCCGAGGACGTTCATCATCAGGAGAGAGGCTTGTTACTGCAGCCTGATAGTCCAGGGACGTTCATCATCAGGAGAGAGAGCTTGTACTGCAGCCTGATAGTCCAGGGACGTTCATCATCAGGAGAGAGGCTTGTTACTGCAGCTTCTGATAGTCCAGGACGTTCATCATCAGGAGAGAGGCTTGTTACTCGAGCTTCTGATAGTCCAGGGACGTTCATCATCAGGAGAGAGGCTTGTTACTGCAGCTGATAGTCCAGGGACGTTCATCATCAGGAGAGAGGCTTGTTACTGCAGCCTGATAGTCAGGGACGTTCATCATTCAGAGAGGAGGCTTGTTACTGCAGCCTGATAGTCCCAGGGACGTCTCATTATCAGGAGAGAGGCTTGTTACTGCAGCCTATAGTCCAGGGACTCATCATCGGGAGAGAGCTTTTTACTGCAGCCCTGATAGTCCAGGGACGTTCATCATCAGGAGAGAGGCTTGTTACTGCAGCTTCTGATAGTCCAGGGAAGTTGGGGCCCAGTGCAGAGGAATAAAAGATGGATGGAAATGGGGCTTACGAGCTGTGTGAGCAGTAGTGAATATGGATATGCGTCGCATCTGTTTCTACAGTGCAGTGAGTGAACTTGACTGCAGTGGGAGGGAGGTATATCCTAGTAAATAGGCCACAACCTGAGCAGTGCAGTGTGAGAGAGGCCCCCTGTCAATCTGATGGGATGCTTTATAAAGCCTCTGTCTCAGCCTTCCTCCTCATGATCAATACTAACATGCTATGGCAATTAGCTCACATGCTGGAAAACCAGGGCATTAGTTGACTTACCCGTGTTACTACAGGGAGAGGGGCTGGCTGAAGGAGGGAGGGGTCTGTACAGTACAGGTTGCTGGAGCTTTGTTACGTGACCGTGGACTTCCCATCCCTCCTCTCTCTCTACCTCACTGTCGTCCCTCTCCTCCCTCCTCTCTCTACCTCGCTGCCGGACCCTTCCTCTCTCTCTCTCTCTCTCTCTACCTCGCTGCTGGCCCCTCTCCTCCCTACTCTCTCTCCTTCTCCTCTGATAAGTGGTGTGAGCTGTGAAGGCATCATTTATTGCCATGGGCTTCCCTCAGAGAGGACTTAGTATGGCTCCCGGCAGGATCCTGGCAGCCATTGAACAAGTCTCTGAGCAAGAGGAGTTTGATTTCTGTTACTGCTGTTGTTACAAATGAGATGAATGTCCTCTGTGGCGCGAGTGTGTATGTATCTGTCTGTGTGTTTTTCGTTGCACTGTAGTTATGGCGACTACAACGACAAGTGCAAACAAGTCTGTCAGAAGGACAACCTCAGAATGTTCCGGCAAGTGCAAACAACAGCATAAATACAGACTGCATTTACAGACCATGACACACTATTAATGTGACTGTCCGTTTGGTTTTCCAGAACAAGTAGCTGCAGTAGATTCGCCTGGGCTGGGTGTTGAGTACAATCCACCACACTCTATCCCTGTGGGGAACCGTAGGTCTATGTATTTAACCCTGCTCTCCCCTTATGGAATCCACTATGAATAAAAACACTTCCATCAGCAAAAACTCTCCCATTGATCCGTGTGTTGGATTGAAATGTTAATTGCGCGTAACACATTTGAACCCAGAATGTAATTTGCTCGGGTGCGCTGGAGGCAGTGGAATGAATTGATTAAATGTAACTCAGCTGAGATTAGAGTCTGGGGAGAAGGCCTGTGCTGTAGAAAAGTATTCTATTTTTAAAAAAGAACTCAATCTGGTGAAGATCTCCAGGTCTTGTTAAGAGGTTCCAGAACCACTGTAATTTGGAGATGTAATGCTGTTTTAAAGCTCTGGTTTCCTCTCCTCGGGAGGCTTAATGTCATTTAGAGAGAGAGAGGAGAACTGTATATTTGTTCAAGCAAGCTAACAGTGTGCTTATGTTTGTTTTATTTTAAAAAGCTGCTCCAACACTGAAAAGCGTTAATATTTATACATTGTAATATATGCCATTTAGCAGACACGTTTATCCAAAGCGACTTAGTCATGCGTGCATACATTAAGTATGGGTGGTCCCAGAAATGGAACCCACTACCTTGACGTTACACCGCCATGCTCTCCCTTATGGAAAAAGATTGCAATCAGAGTGCAGTAGAACTGCAAATACTGTGTCCAAAATGTTATATCATTTTTTTACTGCAGTACTTTTGCATTGTAACTGCAGTTACGCTTCCAACACACCGACAGCCTCATTGCGCAAAATAGTACACAGCATCATCTGGACATGTAACAAAGTTCAACATTCACCTTCTGCTACCATTTCTGTCCAGCCATCTACGCATACAGTTTGACGCATAAGTTCGATAAATCCAACATATACACCACACCGAACACACTGCAACTGCCTCTGCAATGCGTTTCCTTGGAAATGAATAGAATTCTGGTAGACCAAAATGTAATGACGCTGTCGGTGTGATCCAAGCATTACAGTGCAGTATAACTGCAGTTGAACTGCAGTACATTGCAGTTATTCTTGCAAATACTGCATCCAAAATACCACAGCCGACACAAGTTATTGCACTTTTACTGCAGTTTCAAAAGCTACCAACTGAGCTACAGAGGACAATGTATTCCTTCTATGGAACATGTATTCTGTTTGTATGACATCCCCAATAATAGGCCTAACAACAGGTAGCCTGTATTTCATGTGGCAGTTTGGTGGAACATAAGTGTAAAATGTGATTAATATCTCTGTTACAGAAAATGCTGGAGGCCTCGGGGATCCCAAAAAATGATAAGTGATGAGAGAAGAGGCCGATCCTTCAGATACTGAAAATACGAAGATAGGCTACACTCCAGATGGAAGATGCCCTCCAAATGAAGAAAGATTCACTTCAGACGGATATCTTTACAACACCTCAATTAGCTCAAAGCATATTTATGCATAAAATATCAAAGTTATTATTTTTTTTATATATAAACGGTTGGTTGTTAAACCTGGTTTGATGCTCTTAACCTCTGCAATGTTGCCAGGTATTTCTGTTGTTTTGCTGAGTGTAGTGTATTACCTACAGATGTCTATTGAACATTACTGAATCTGATTAAAACAATCATGAAGACTAGCCTCTAAAGATTCAGATCTGACCAGAGAACAAGACTTTCTTAATGTCCTCCGTAAACCACTGTTGTAAATGCATTGCTACGTACAAATGTATGTTAAGGTAGGGCTTGACATTCAGGTCAATTTGCCAATGTCACACTAGTCCGAATGAAAGAAATACTGGCAAGTGTCAACATCTGGCAGGCAAGCGAATGATGCTCGCATAAATTCAATAGCTAGTGATTTTATCTTTCCTTTGGGCTGAGCAAGTAGCCTACAGGATTCATACAGACATTGGGAAGTCAAATTCAATAACTTTTCAAGCAATTAATTGTAATTTTCAAGGACCTACATTTTTATATTGAATTGTCATAGCCGATAGAAAAAAATCTCCCCAAAACTAGTAAGCAAAAAAGTATGCATTGAGAACTTAGAGAATAATACATGTTTTATTAAGCCTTCCAAATAGCATTATGCAATGACAAAAATATTTTACATTCTAAAACATGTCAGAATAAAGCGAACATTGCCTGACTAAATAGACTGTATGTTGATGCTCCCAACACAAACACACTAATGAAGTCTGTGGCAGCTAGTCAGTCTCACCATTTGAAATGTTGAGGAGTTATTGTATCATGTTTTAAAACAAAGTGAGCAAAAATCGGGTTCCCTTTGTAACGGAACGATTTGTATGGAAAACCAAGTTGAAGCCAACATTCCAATGGGTGTCTTGCTCATAATCACTGCACGTGGTTTTACCGCAAAGATGGCAACAGACCTACTCGGGAAACAAATGAAAGCGGATAGATCTCTCTCTCTCAAACTGATCAGAAATTAAATCAAGGAATAATTATATTGCAGTGAAACTTCTAAATCGGCTACCTTCAATGACTTTTCTAAGACCAAATAGCCTCGAAGAAATGTCTGATTATCAAGTTAGGCTATTCTAGCAAATAATCTACCAAGACGGAACTTTATTGCAGGTATGCATACCCATTCTTGCCTCAGCATTTATTGGTATTTATCATAACCTTGAAGATGTTTCCTACCGCTGTCGGTCTTCAGTGAGCTGTTCCACACAACAATCTCAAACTAGGCTTAATGTGTAGTTTATGGCGCGCGTGTGATAAATAATCAACATAACGAACTCACAGCTTCAGGAATTCTTTATTATATAGCCTAGATTAAATATAGCATTTTTACAATATATTTTTTTCACTGGCCCAAGTTGGCCACTGACCGGGATGATCAACTGGCCCGGAGGGTTTCCAAAACCTACCCGGGCCAGCGGGCAGCCCTGAATGTCAGGCCCTGGTTAAGGTGTTAAATAATAGGTCATTGAAGGTGTATGGATGCGGTTGAGGGTAGGATGCTGTGTTACATAGACTTTTCATATTCATATGGCCATTATGGAATTGGTGGAGGCGGTTCAGTTTGAGATAGATGGCCTATGGTAATTATATCCAGACAGTATTCCACCAACAGGTGACATGAATTACTTTTCAAAAATAGGTTTGCACATTAGACAGAGTTTTAGACCAACAGCTTTACTTAAAAGCCACTATAGTCAGTTATGGGGCAGGGCTACATCCAGTATCAGTAGGTCTGTCAGAGACGTTATCTAAGTAGAACTGCTTTCAAAATGGAGGACTAAACACGTGAAAGTCTTAGGAATTCTGGCATAATTATGTGCTCTATAGCATTGAGGTCCTTGAAACGTTTACATAGTATTGCTAGAGTATAATATATGCCATTTAGCAGACACTTTTATCCAAATTGACTTAGGCATGCGTCATGCATACATTTTACGTATGTGTGGCCCCAGCAGGAATCAAACCCACGATCCTTGGCGTTGCAAGCACCATGCTCTACCGACGGAGCCACAGAGACACACATCCAGGGTATTATCTGATCCATAGTGATACTACACATGGAGATAGGAAAGATCGAATTATCAATGGTGATGCTTCAGTATGCTACAGAGAAATTGTAAAGACTGGAATGGAATTAATGGAACATATGGAACACATGGAAACCATGTTTGATTCCGTTTAACTGATTCCATTCCATCCATTTCAATGAGCCCATCCTCCTATAGCTCCCCCCACCAGCCTCCTCTGTATCATGAAGCATGGTATGCTACATAATGTTAAATACTCCTCACAGCCTGCAACTATCATGGTCATTGTTACTCAGTCTAATCAATGACTGTCAATCAGAAGTAGTGATACTTAGAATGTATGTGAGTGGAAATTAATTGATTTCTTTTTAAGTTGTTTATGCTATTAGTCCATGCGCTCTTGAAGACCCCCTCAGAGCGGGCTTGTGCCTTTGACATGACATGCGATGCTGTTATGATTTGTTTTATATGCTATATACTGTACATACACTCACTACAGTTTGCCATCACAATATCACTAAGTGTATAAAAATGGTTCAGAACAGCATTATTGAAACCAAACAAACCTAGCATCCTTTTCCTCAAATAAATCTATACAAAAATCTTTCACATATGCTTACAAGTGTCTCCATTCTCTAGTTCAGGGTTTCCCCACCCATCTACACACAATAACCCATAATGACAAAGTGAAAACAAGTTTTTCCAAATCTATTGAAAATGAAATACAGATACCTAATTTCTATAAGTATTCACACCTGAGTCAATACTTTGTAGAAGCACCTTCGGCGGCTATTACACCTTGATTGTCTTGAGGATGTCTGTATCAGCTTTGCACATCTGGATTTGGAGATTCAAGTGTTTTCACAGATTTGAAATGGGATTCTAGTCTGGACTTTGGCTGGGCCACTCAAGGATGTTCACATTCTTGTTCTGAAGCCATTCCAGCATTGCTTTGGCTGTATGCTTGGGGTCATTGTCCTGTTGGAACATAAATCTTCTACCCAGTCTGTTATTTGCACTGAAGCAGATTCTCATCAAGGATTTGCCTGTGTTTGGCTCCATTCATTGTTGCTGCCACCACCATGCTTCACGTTAGGGATGATGTTAGGAAGGTGATGAGCTGTGCCTGGTTTTCTCCAGACATAGTGCTTTGCATTCAGGTCAAAGAGTTACATTTTTGTTTCATCAGACCACAGAATCTTTTGCATTATGCTCCGAATCTTTCACATGCCTTTTAGCAAACTCCAGGTGCGCTGTTATGTGCCTTTTTCTTAGGAGTGGCTTACGTCTGGCCACTCCCATAAAGCCCAGATTTGTGAAGTGCTGTAGATACTGCAGGTTTTCCTCTCTCAGCCAAGGAACTCTGTAGTTCTGTCAGTGTTCATTGGGTTCTTGGTCAAGTCCCTGACCAAGGTCCTTGCCCAGTAGCTCAGTTTGGTCAGGCGGTCAGCTCTAGGCAGTTCCGATAGTTCCATATTTTTTCCATTTCCCAATTATGGAGACCACTGTGCTCTTGGAAACTTAACACTTTCTATGAATACTTTCTGAAGGCACTATCTTTTTTGTTGTACACAAGACTGTAAAAACATTAGGAAATCAGCTCCAAGTGGTTTACATTTTTGAAATGATCGTTTAGTCAAATATATCAGTTTTGGCTTCTAGCGGTATATTTGCAGTCTGCAAATGATTTGTAATCATGTTCCGGCCCCCTGACCATCCACTCAAGAAAATGTGGCCCTCGGCTGAATCTGGGTGATGATCCCTCTAGTGTGTCCCGTCTACATGCTCTACCTCTGTAAGGACATAGATATGTACAGTGCCTTCAGAAAGTATTCATACCTCTTGACTTATTCCACATTTTAATGTTAAAATATGAAAAATCTCACCGATCATGTCATAATGACAAAGTTAAAACATGTTTTTAGAAATATTTGCACATTTATTGACAATGAAATACAGAAATCTACAATAATTTGCAGAAGTATTCAAACCCCTATGCTTTGACACTCCAAATTGAGTTCTAGTGCATCCAATTTCTTTTGATCTTGAGATGGACTCCAAGTTGTAGTGACACCTGTGACCAACTCAATTGTTTGGCCATGATTTAGAAAGAAACACACGTGTCTATAAGGTCCCACAGTTGAGTGCAGAAACTGTACCATAAAGTCCAAGGACCTGTCTGTACCTCCCAGAGATAGAATTGTGATGAGGCATATATCTGGGGAAGAGTATGAAACAAGTTCTAGAGTGTTGAAACGTTTCCAAGAGCAGTGGTCTCCATCATTGGGAAATAACACATTTAAAAAATGGAACTACCCAGACTCTGCCAAGAGCTGTCCGCCAACCAAACAGGCATGAAGGACCTTGGTCAGGGAAGGGACCAAGAACCCAATGACCACTCAGACAAAACTACAGAGTTGTCCTTGGCTGAGATGGGAGAACCTGCCAGAAGGACAAGTCTCTACAGCACTTCACCAATCTGGGCTTTATGGGAGAGTGGCCAGAAGGAAGCCACCCCGGAGAAAAAGGCACATGACAGGAGTTTTCAAAAAGGTACATTTTTTAACTCTTTGGCCTGAATGCAAATCTCTGTCTGGATAAAACCAGGCACAGCTCATCACCAGTCTGGCACCATGCTATGGGGATGCTTTTTAGCAGTAGGGGACTGGGAGACTGTTAAGGATAGGAGGGAACAATGAATGGCGCCAAATACAGGCAAATCCTTTATCAGAACGCGAACGACAGACTGGAGCAAAGATTTATGGCTCTCGACCTCCGCCTCTTCCGAATCCGTACGGGAGTTGCAGCGATGAGACAAGACCGTAACTATTAACAATTGGATACCACGAAAATTGGGGAGAAAAAGGGGGTTTAAAAAAAGATTTACATCCCAACAGGACAATGACCCCAAGCATTAAGCCAAAGCAACACTGGAATGGCTTCAGAACAATGTGAAAGTCTGAGTAGCCCAGCCAAAGTCCAAACCATTTAAAATGGATACCATTGAAAATCTGTGGAAAGACTTGAAGATTGCTGTTCACCGCCGCTCTCCATCTAACTTAACAGAGCTTGAGAAAATGTGTATGGAAGAATAGGAGAAAATCCCCAAATCTAGTTGTGCAAAGCTGATACAGACCTACTCAAGACGACTCAAAGCTGTAATCATCGCCAAAGGCGGTTCTACAATGTATTGACTCAAGGGTTGTGAATACTTAAGAGAATTCTGAATTTCATTTAATACATTTGCTACCATTTAATAAAATGGTATTGTATGTCAATGAGTGACATAAAAAATATTGAATTCATTTTGAATTCAGGCTGCAACACAAAATGGGTATGAATACTTTCTGAAGGCACTGTAGGTGAAGGCTCTATAGAAGTTGCTCTTCAGGGGTTACTGGTGTCTTCTGGCAGCAGCATAAGGAGTTGTAAATCCTGGCAGAATACCTTTCAGCAGAGGGGCTCTGTGGCCTGCATATTTAACTGGTCTCTACTCTGGAGGGAATAGTCTCTGGAGTCTGAACATGGTGATGCACCAAGATTGTTCTAATTAGAGTTCTTCTAAGTCATGTGCCCCAACTGGCACCCTATTCCCTATATAGTGCACTACTTTTGACCATGCAAACTAGTGCACTATATAGGGAATAGAGTGCCATTTGGGACATTAACAGAGATTAGGCTGATGATTAATCTTAAAAGCAAGGCCACCAGGAAAACTACCAGCACACCGATCAGTGATCCACCTTTTGGATGAAGCTCTGAGGTAAATAGTTGACAAGATAGTTATGGTTAAACAGTTATGGAGCAACATTTGGGATTGACAATGTACAGAGTAATGGATTATTTTCTGTCAATTCCTTTAGCAACAAGTGATCGAAGTTGCATCTGACAGAACACAGACTTGGGAGACAGGCGTGTCATCAATGCATCACAAGCACAGAAAAGACAAGACTCATTTATAAGACGTCATTTTCCACAACATTTTATTTTGGATATTACCATAGCTATATGTAACTTTTGACAACAGGTATCAACTACAGAATAATACATTTAATAATTCTGCCATTTCATATTTTCATTTTCTTTTAGCCAGTACATGGTTTGGTCCAGTAACATTCAGTGGATGGTTCTTCCGCTCTCGATGTCCTTGGATCGATAATGTTAAACATATAACACATGCACATGTCATTCACCTGTTTACATCTGGGTAAGACAACGGTCAGACATGAATAAAATCATGTTCTTTTCTTGGAGACACCCATTACTAATAAGGCTATACTTACAGCTATGCACCAAAAGGTTCACTCTGCTGTCTCTAAATATAGAGCACCATATTTACATCTCTATTTACAGACATTTTGTTTAAAAAGAAAAAGAAAAAATATCAAGATATCTTTCTCTGTTAGTTTTTAGTCCGAGGTGCCTTTCAATCTAAGGCTGTACAGGGTTGAAATATAAAACAAAAATATGTTGATTTACAGATAGCTGCAACATGTAGCTTATTGCCAATGCCCTTAAAATATATCCCCACATCTCCCTACAACCCCATTTCTTTCCTTCTTTACTAAGCCCAGTCCTTTAAAGCTTACAGACAGGAATCTCTCCTGAAAGGTGCATGTGCTCTACTGAACCACTAATCCTGAATGTAAAACCTTCACCCTGCAGTGTCCAGTAAGGTGTGGGTGTGTGTGTGACACACTGCGATGTTAGTCCCCAACGAAAGACTCACGGGCCCACTTCAACACATAATAATCTTTAAAACAGCAGATCGTTCAAAAATATAACTTTTTAAAACATATATACATACTCAACATATACCCTTCAAAAACAAACAAACCAGCCTGCCAGGCCAGTCAGAAGACCAGCCTGCCAGGCCAGTCAGAAGACCAGCCTGCCAGGCCAGTCAGAAGACCAGCCAGAAGACCAGCCTGCAGGCCAGTCAGAAGACCAGTCAGTTACAGTAACAGAAAGTAAAACAGTCTAACAAAGCAAAGCGTGGGTGGGTGACACAAGGTCCACTGGAATACAGAACACCAATGCAGTTTTCAATAATTAGTACATTTTTCTTTTCAATTCTCCTGCTCTTCTATTGATCTTAAAATGCATTTTTCTAGATGTTACGTCAACATGGCAGGTGGTCAACCAAGGACTGACCAACATGTGAACGGGACCACATTAAATCTGTGTGGGTCCGCTTGCCTGCTACCTTGAGGCCAGCACAGGAAAAAGATACACTACTAGTCTACCAGTGTACTTTACATTCAGCTGACACGTCGTCATGAACTTTGAATCATTTCAGGAGTTTTGCCCAATTTGCAAATGAACAGCAGTAGTTATAATTACAGATGAATGACCCTTTCTGTTAGAATAGTGTCTAAAAGATTGCAGCTCCTACCTGTATTCACTATACAATAGTAAGTATAGTAGTATTTGACCCAAATAGGTGAATGTATTCTGCATTGAGATTGGAATAAAGGCGGAGCTGAAGCATTATTTTCCCAGGTTACTGGCTCTCAGTAACACCAAAGTAAACCAGATGTGTTGAAGTAGCACTTGTTAAACAGCGGTTTGGAAACAATCATTCATGTTGCCTTCCAAATCTATTCAGTGAGAGCTGTATAGCCATCTAAAACGCATCTTTATTCCATACACTTCAAAAATACAAACTAAAACAGATTGTCTGTGTGCAATATCAAAGTGAAATAACGTTTCAGACAGTAGGTCACTGTCACTGTAAAATGGAGGTCATCAATGAATCAAATTAAAACATTCTAGAAGTTACCAAGTTTGTCTCAGTTGGTCGTTGTGTTTTAAGACTGCATGGCAGGAGCTTTATTCAACATGAAGGTTACAGGTTACTTCCCTTCCTCCAGGACCATGTATGGTGACTGGTATCTCTGTCCTGTCTCCTCTCCAGCTGTATGAAGACTGGTATCTCTGTCCTGTCCTCCTCTCCCAGCTGTATGAAGACTGGTACCTCTGTCCTGTCCTCCTCTACCTCTCCAGCTGTATGAAGACTGGTATCTCTGTCCTGTTCTCCTCCATCTCTCCCAGCTGTATGAAGACTGGTATCTCTGTCCTGTCCTCCTCTACCTCTCCAGCTGTATGAAGACTGGTATTCTTGTCCTGTCCTCCTCTACCTCTCCCAGCTGTATGAAGACTGGTATCTCTGTCCTGTTCTCCTCTACCTCTCCCAGCTGTATGAAGACTGGTATCTCTGTCCTGTTCTCCTCTACCTCTCCCAGCTGTATGAAGACTGGTATCTGTCCTGTCCTCCTCTACCTCTCCAGCTGTATGAAGACTGGTATCTCTGTCCTGTTCTCCTCTACCTCTCCAGCTGTATGAAGACTGGTATCTCTGTCTTGTCTCCTCTCACTCTCCCAGCTGTATGAAGACTGGTATCTCTTTCTTGTCCTCCTCCATCTCTCCCAGCTGTATGAAGACTGGTATCTCTGTCCTGTCCTCCTCTACTCTCCCAGCTGTATGAATACTGGTATCTCTGTCCTGTCCTCCTCTACCTCTCCAGCTGTATGAAGACTGGTATCTCTGTCCTGTCCTCCTCTATCTCTCCAGCTGTACTCTCCCAGCTGTATGAAGACTGGTATCTCTGTCTTGTCCTCCTCTATCTCTCCCAGCATACCCTTTACTTAGTAGACAGTAGATCAATAATCGAATTTAAGTGCTTACCCTTTAACTATCACGTGCTACTACTTACCCACTGTTAAAAGTTTGGTATTTTGTACCCCAAAATATAGTTAATCGAAAATCAAACCCACATCCATATTTATGTTTACATCAACACCCCAACTAACTTTACAATTTAGTTCAAGTTCTGTTACCTCGGCTCATCAACACCCAACTCATCTTAGAATTGAGTTAAGTTGTGTTACCTCATTCCCGGGGGAGCTAGTGATGTAGCAGAAACAAAAGAATCCCCTGCAGCATGCAGCTCATAGGTCCTAGTGAACAAACAAAAACAATAAAAAGTGTAATCTTTTAAGACAACAGCAGAAGGCAGGTTTTGATGGTGAGGTGTTCTGAGGTCAGACGTATGCTACAGCGGTGACTGTGGTTGGACAGATTGGACTGGCAGAGTGGTGTCAGAGGGCGCCAGGGAGTGTGTGTCATATGACCTGGCAGCAGCTGGCCTGAGAGGTACACAGGAGCCCTTCTCTAGGGCTGCGCTGGATGTTCACAGAGATGCTCTTTTCACACAGAGGTAGCTGGAGAACATTACTTTTCAGCTTGTTCAGCTTGTTATTCTCCTTGGTGGCCAGGGCCAGTTCGCTAAGTGCTGCTGCCGTTTGGTCTGTGTATGTCCTTGGAGTGTTGACAGCGGTGGTGGGCAGAGCGATGGTGTCTAACTCCAGGTCCAAGCTGCCGTTGGAGCCGATGCACATCTTCCAAGAGGACCTCTCCTGTGTCTTGACGCTGCCAGCTGACAGGCTGCTGGACAGACTATTGGACAGGTTCTGAGGGTCTATGATGAACTGGCCCATCCCCCCTGCCAGGCCGGGGCCTCCACTTCTCCCCCTGTGCTGTAACTGGGAGCTGAGACACAGGCTCAGGAGCTTCAGGCTCTCCACCAGCTCTGCTGCCCCGGGGCTGCGGGAGGCACAGTGTCTCCGCGTGGACCCTGAGCCTGAAGACGAGTGGTTACTGCTGCCGTTAGAACAACTTGAGGGGGAACCCTGTCCCTTACCACCTCCTCCCCCACTACTACCACTCCCTCCATTGTCACTACTCCCCCCACCTCCCCCTCCAGGAGGACTGCCCCTGTCTGGTCCTGAGCTGCCCCCCTCCCCGGGGGGTTTACTCTGCCCTCCACTGCTCCCTCCACCATTTCCCCCTGAGTTTCCAGGTGGGCCCTCACTGCTGTCCCTGCGGTTCCAGCTGTAGGTGAAGCCTGTGTCCTTGTCCAAACGCCGGCGGTGGCTCTCGGAGTCGTCGTCGCTGGTCTCTGAGCTGGAGCAGGACGAGCCACGGCCTTGGCTCTTGCGGCGGTGATAGCGTTTCTGAGTGGTGCCCGGCGACCCGGCCGCTGCAGCAGCGATGTTCATCTTTAGCCGGCTGAGTTTGGGTGGCAGCCCCTCGTCCATATCGAAGTCGTCGTCTGACTCCCCCTCCTCCTCAAAGATCTGGTTGAGGACCGGGGCGCTCTTCCTGGAGGTCAGCCGGTTGGTGATAGACGGAGCCTTGCGACGCAGGATCACTTGGGTGGACAGAGGGGACGGGTCCTCTTCCTCCTCTTCATCCTCCTCCACCCTGAACAGGCAGCTGCGCTGCTTGGCTGAGGAGGTGGAGGGTGTGGGGGCCGTGGCCCCAGCTCTAGGGGGCCCAGAAACGGGAGCAGGGGCACCGGAGGCCCCTGCGTTGCTCTCGTCCCTGCGGAGCTCCAGCAGGCCTTTGGTGCGGTGTCCGTTGAGAAGGTTCTCAGCGCTGCGGGCGGGGGACTGGGGACCACCAGCGTGGCAGATGGAGGAGGCTGCCAGACTGTCCTCGATGTCCTGATGCATGTCAATCTTCGTCGGCCAGGACTGCCTGGAAGAGCAGAGAGCAGACCAGAGTTACCCAAACTATTCCCCTGGTTAGTATACGCTGCAATGACTTTATATAGAGTCAGGATAAAATAAACAGTATGATCTTAGAATGAGGTCAGATGATTCATGTGTAATCCTGTACTGAACTGCTGAACCTGACTGAACAGCTTAGTGAGTCAACATTCTTCTAATGTAGAAGGTCCTTGTTGACATGGCAGAGCGAGAAAACAAACAGAACAGAGCGCTGGGGATCCCTCTCGACGGAGCCCGGGCACGTCCCAGCGGCACGCAATCTAACACAATTAATCCCATGGTAGTCCTGGCTGCCGGGTGCATGTGTAACCCTCCACGCTGCTGCATGGCGGTGGAGGCTGGGTCGGGTCGCCACGGGGCCCTTAGTGCTGCTCTGCTACCATCCTAGTTAATTCAGCCAGGCTTTCAAAAGGCGTAACTAAAGTAGAATCTCTGACACACACCTCAGCTGTGTGACACCGCTCAGACTCCATTCACTCTCACAGACTCTACAGATAATCCCTGAAGCCAACTCCCTGATGAAGCTCAGCTTCAGCCCACGATGGCACAGAGAGAGAGAGAGAGAGAGAGAGAGCGCGGGGGCACTATGCTAACACACTTAGCATTCGCCCTCTTGTCCAGGTCACTGTTTTGGGCATATATAAACTGGGATGTGCATGCATGATAAACAGTAGACTGTTGTTATTCCTACAAATAATTGAACCACTATCAGAATGTTATTTTTTTTCTGTTATGATGCCATGTTGCCTGATGCCACACGCTGACAGTGTTTCTGTTATGATGCCATGTTGCCTGATGCCACACGCTGACAGTGTTTCTGTTATGATGCCATGTTGCCTGATGCCTGTATGCCACACGCTGACAGTGTTTTCTGTTATGATGCCATGTTGCCTGATGCCACACGCTGACAGTGTTTCTGTTATGATGCCATGTTGCCTGATGCCACACGCTGACAGTGTTTCTGTTATGATGCCATGTTGCCTGATGCCACACGCTGACAGTGTTTCTGTTATGATGCCATGTTGCCTGATGCCACACGCTGACAGTGTTTCTGTATGATGCCATGTTGCCTGATGCCACACGCTGACAGTGTTTCTGTTATGATGCCATGTTTGCCTGATGCCACACGCTGACAGTGTTTCTGTTATGATGCCATGTTGCCTGATGCCACACGCTGACAGTGTTTCTGTTATGATGCCATGTTGCCTGATGCCACACGCTGACAGTGTTTCTGTTATGATGCCATGTTGCCTGATGCCACACGCTGACAGTGTTTCTGTTATGATGCCATGTTGCCTGATGCCACACGCTGACAGTGTTTCTGTTATGATGCCATGTTGCCTGATGCCACACGCTGACAGTGTTTCTGTTATGATGCCATGTGCCTGATGCCACACGCTGACAGTGTTTCTGTTATGATGCCATGTTGCCTGATGCCACACGCTGACAGTGTTTCTGTTATGATGCCATGTTGCCTGATGCCACACGCTGTTTTCTGTTAAAATAGCAACGGTACAACCCTCAAAAACAAAGTGCAGTGAATGGAGGAGCGCAGGCCAGCAGAAACAGTAGATGTGCAGTAGAAACCTGTACTGCTGCACCAGACATTACAGTGGATTTGGCTCACATTCTGCTCCTGCACCCAGAGGAACACGACCCAGGAGATAAAAATTGGGCCTTTCCCTCCGAGCACCTGTTTGGCAATGGGTTTCTGGTCAAATGGGTTCCAGCGAGCAGGTCAGGAGGGAGCAGCTTTAGCCTGCATGCGTTTGATCTCTCCTCTCTTCTTCCTCCAAAAGGAGTGTCTCGCTCCCTCTCTCTGCTTCTCTCTTGGAATATCAAAGCCAGACTTCCCTTTTCTAGGTCACTCCAAAGCATTTACTGCAGTCAGCCTTAAAAACACATTTGTCACCACGTTGAGGAATCACATGACCAGAGGGGGCGGGATGGAACCAGACCATGAGGAAAGGACAGCATGGGTTCTCCTCCTAATGCCAGGCACGGTCAACGACACCAAGCAGAGCAGCACCCACAGCTACTGAAGCATAAGAGGTCAATTACCGTCAGAGCCTTGGCTGCTTCCTCCTCCTAGTCATTGAGTCGTCGTCATTATGACAATCTGAATGGCCCCAATAAATGGATGAGTTTGTGTAGCAGGCTATTAAACAGGCATTGGTGTTGCGTGGTGGTTGGTTCTGGTGGTTTCATCCGGAGGGAATGTTTTGGTATTGTGTGTATGCGTCACACGTGTGTGTGTGTTGAGCGTCACATGTATGTACAGTTGAATTCGGAAGTTTACATACACCTTTGCCAAATACATTTAAACTCAGTTTTTCACAATTGCTGACATTTAATCCTAGTAAAAATCCCTGTCTTAGGTCAGTTAGGATCACCACTTTATTTTAAGAATGTGAAATGTCAGAATAATAGCAGAGAGAATGATTTATTTCAGCTTTTATTTCTTTCATCACATTCCCTGTGGGTCAGAAGTTTACATACACTCAATTAGTATTGTGTAGCATTGCCTTTAAATTGTTTAACTTGGGTCAAACATTTTGGGTAGCCTTCCACAAGCTTCCCACAATAAGTTGGGTGAATTTTGGCCCATTCCTCCTGACATAGCTGGTGTAACTGAGTCAGGTTTGTAGGCCTCCTTGCTCGCACACGCTTTTTCAGGTCTTCCCACAAAATTTCTACAGGATTGAGGTCAGGACTTTGTGATGGCCACTCCAATACCTTGACTTTGTTGTCCATAAGCCATTTTGCCACAACTTTGGAAGTATGCTTTGGAAGCATTGTCCATTTGCGACCAAGCTTTAAGTTCCTGACTGATATCGTGAGATGTTGCTTCAATATATCCACATAATTTTCGCTTCCTCATGATGCCATCTATTTTGTGAAGTGCACCAGTCCCTCCTGCTGCAAAGCACCCCCACAACATGATGCTGCCACCCCCGTGCTTCACGGTTGGATGGTGTTCTTCGGCTTGCAAGCTTCCCCTTTTTCCTCCAAACATAACGATGGTCATTATGGCCAAGCAGTTCTATTTTTGTTTCATCAGACCAGAGGACATTTCTCCAAAAAGTACGATCTTTGTCCCCATGTGCAGTTGCAAACCGTAGTCTGGATTTTTTAATGGCGGTTTAGAGCAGTGGCTTCATCCTTGCTGAGCGGCCTTTCAGATTATGTCGATATAGGACTCGTTTTACTGTGGATATGGATATTTTTGCACCTGTTTCCTCCAGCATCTTCAAAAGATCCTTTCCTGTTGTTCTGGGATTGATTTGCACTTTTTTTCTCAGTACGTTCATCTCTAGGAGACAGAACGCGTCTCCTTCCTGAGCAGTATGACGGCTGCTTTGGAGTGACCTAGACGGCTGCATGGTGTTTATACTTGCGTACTATTGTTTGTACAGATGAACGTTGTACCTTCAGGCGTTTGGAAATTGCTCCCAAGGATGAACCAGACTAGTGGAGGTCTACTATTTTTTCCCCCTGAAGTCTTGGCTGATTTCTTTTGATTTTCCCCTGATGTCAAGCAAAGAGGGACTGAGTTTGAAGGTAGGCCTTGAAATACATCCACAGGTACACCTCCAATTGACACAGTCAACTTAGTGTATGTAAACTTCTGACCCACTGGAATTGTGACACAGTGAATTAGAAGTGAAATAATCTGTAAACAATTGGAAAAATTCCTTGTGTCATGCACAAAGTAGATGTCCTAACAGACTTGCCAAAACTATAGCTTGTTAACAAGAAATGTGTGGAGTGGTTGAAAAACAAGTTTTAATGACGCCAACCTAAGTGTATGTAAACTTCCGACTTCAACGGTATGTGTGTGTGTCACCTGAACTGGGCCTTGATGTTGCTGGGGCTGGAGGAGCGTGTCTGGACCTCCTTCTCCTGTTTCTCTCTCAGGATCCTCTCAGCCAGCAGGAAGTAGGTGGCAGTGATGTGGTTGTACTTGTTGGTCTCCAGGGCTCTGGAACAAACACCATGGACAGAACATGTTAGGACAGGCTGGGAGAGAAGGCCAAGAGAGGGTTACACACCCACACACGAGAGACAAGTACGGTATGTCAACAGACAAGTCACCGCAGAGCAAACCCAATCACGTCGGCATTTAAAGAAGCCATTTGACGCATCTAAAATGTAAACAAAGCAACATAACAGGTTCTAACCTTTCGTTGCCCTCTAACCCCTCTGGAGTCAATGACAGTAGATGGCTGTGTGTCAAATACCTCGTCACTTGCAGAAGATTAACGGCCATCTGCAATTGTGTGTGTGTAGGTTAGGTCTGTGGCGGTCATTCAATTTTGTCATCTGGTGATTGTCATGCAAATAACTGTTGGTCTCATGGTAACTGACCGTTAATTAACATAAACATGTTTAGCTGAATAAAATAGAAAGGATATTTTCTCCAAGGGAGTGTGCTCATGCAGCCATTCTGTGTTGAGCGGTTAACAAAGAAACAGGTCCTGCTATATGCTTCATTTAGAGTTATTTATGAGACTTTAGCTGTGATATAAAAAATCTAAACATATAGCCTAATGTTTGTAAATTTTAAAGACTGCATGATGCGACTAATGATTTGAAAAAAGTTGCATGAAAGGCATGAGCTCTGTTCTGTTTCTTGCACAGGCTGCACACACTTCATCAGTCTCTCATTCACAATTTTACAAGCTCTTGATAATATTCTCATCCATCAGACTATTCTCAATTTAATCTGGTCTTTACATACAGCCTACTAATATATGTGGAATTATTTTTGATTTAGAAGGCACACAAAAAACCAAAATGTAATCCATAGCCTGCACTGGAACAGCGGAATTGAGTTTACGTGCAGCGCGTCTATAAGGCTTGGGGAAGCTTTCTCTAAAGTAAATAGAATTGCCAAAACTATATAGCCTAATTAGCCTTACCTCGTCTATACAGAAATAAATCTAATCATTCAAAATAGGCTACCGTCGCACTTTTTGCTTTAACTTGGCCAGGTCGCAACTGTAAATGAGAACTTGTTCTCAACTGGCCTACCTGGTTAAATAAAGGTGAAATTAAAAAAATAAAATCATGATTTGGCCAAAGAAGATCATTAGCTAAAAAAAAAAAAGTGGATTGTTCTAACCGCATTGCCTACAGTGGGAAGGAAAGGCAGCGTGCGCAATTTGGGCAGATTATTGTTGAGTTGCGACTGTCTGAAAAGTAGAGAGGCCAAGCCAGGCGTATCGCAATATTCAAAATACAACCGCGGGAAAACAGATTGGAAAACAAATTGTTATTGCTGTAAAGAGAAGATGAGGAAAATACTAATTTGTCCTTTAGTTATCAAAATTCTCAACTTAATTGACGAACAACAGTTTAGTCTATTTTATTGGCACAGCAGAGAGCAAAGCAATATGTCCGGTGAGTGCACATTGTGCAGATTGACTATTTATCATTGTCGAGTCAGTGCTACTTTAAAGTTAGTTATTGGACAACAGTTTCCTGCTCCAGTTTAGATGGACGTCATATTATATTTGTCTCCCCTGCTAGTAGGCCTATTAAAAATGGACAATGTCGTTTTAATTGATTGTTCCTCAGTGTCAGCAGAATAGGCTACTCTGTAATTTGTCAAATTAAAAAAGATTCTGCTAATGTCTCCAGTCATATAAAGTGTAATAAAATTGCATGAAATGTGTTTATAAAAGACCACATTTTTCCCATACAAAGAAGAAACCTATCTGATATAGCCTAGGCCTACTCTACACTATATGCACTCAGCATTCATTTAACCTTTGTCTTTTTTGCAACACAGTGATTGAGTTATATTATTAGCCTATGACTATCCAATCCACTCATCACATTATAATAAAGCATTCCATGCATCATTGCATTTGCAGACTTATGTAAGATGCCTATTTATTCATAAAGGTGCACTTTTATGGTGAAATGTGCTACTCCACACCACGCCTATGTATACCAGGTAGACTACACCGGTTGGAAAGAGGATTAATGTGCTACTCACACCACGCCTATGTATACCAGGTAGACTACACCGGTTGGAAAGAGGATTCATGTGCTACTCAACACGCCTATGTATACCAGGTAGACTACACCGGTTGAAAAGAGGATTCATGTGCTACTTACACCACACCTATGTAACCAGGTAGACTACACCGGTTGGAAAGAGGATTAATGTGCTACTCACACCACGACTATGTATACCAGGTAGACTACACCGGTTGGAAAGAGGATTAATGTGCTACTCACACCACGCCTATGTATACCAGGTAGACTACACCGGTTGAAAGAGGATTCATGTGCTACTCACACCACGACTATGTATACCAGGTAGACTACACCGGTTGAAAGAGGATTAATGTGCTACTCACACCACGCCTATGTATACCAGGTAGACTACACGGGTTGGAAAGAGGATTCATGTGCTACTCACACCACACCTATGTATACCAGGTAGACTACACCGGTTGAAAAGAGGATTAATGTGCTACTCACACCACGCCTATGTATACCAGGTAGACTACACCGGTTGGAAGAGGGATTAATGTGCTACTGACACCACACCTATGTATACCAGGTAGACTAACACGGTTTGGAAAGGGATTAATGTGCTACTCACACCACGCCTTGTATACCAGGTAGACTACACCGGTTGGAAAGAGGATTCATGTGCTACTCACCCCACGCCTATGTATACCAGGTAGACTACACCGGTTGGAAAGAGGATTAATGTGCTACTTACACCACACCTATGTATACCAGGTAGACTACACCGGTTGGAAAGAGGATTAATGTGCTACTCACACCACGACTATGTATACCAGGTAGACTACACCGGTTGGAAAGAGGATTAATGTGCTACTCACACCACGCCTATGTAATCCAGGTAGACTACACCGGTTGGAAAGAGGATTAATGTGCTACTTACACCACGCCTATGTATACCAGGTAGACTACACCGTTTTGGAAAGAGGATTAATGTGCTACACACCACGCCTATGTATAACGGTAGACTAACCCGGTTGGAAAGAGGATTAATGTGCTACTTACACCACGCCTATGTATACCAGGTAGACTACACCGGTTGGAAAGAGGATTAATGTGCTACTCACACCACGCCTATGTATACCAGGTAGACTACACCGGTGGAAAGAGGATTAATGTGCTACTCACACACGACTATGTATACCAGGTAGACTACACCGGTTGGAAAGAGGATTAATGTGCTACTCACACCACGACTATGTATACCAGGTAGACTACACCGTTGGAAGAGGATTAATGTGCTACTTCACCACGCCTATGTATACCAGGTAGACTACACCGTTGGAAAGAGGATTAATGTGCTACTCACACCACGACTATGTATACCAGGTAGACCTACACCGGTTGGAAAGAGGATTAATGTGCTACTCACACCACGACTATGTATACCAGGTAGACTACACGGTTGGAAAGAGGATTAATGTGCTACTCAACCCACGCCTATGTATACCAGGTAGACTACACCGGTTGGAAAAAGGCATGTGCTGTTTCTTGCCTTAGCGGCACACACTGGGTATCATTCACAAGTGATAACATTGTCACCCATCAGACTATTCTCAATTGAATCTTATACTAAATAATATAATAGGAATTAATTTTGATTTAGAATGGACCATTATCATGCACCTGCCTGAAGACAGGGGGAAAATACATGTCATCATTTAAATAGCGAATGGAGGACGCTTTTCCCGCGGTCCATTTTCATGCCAGCCAGGTAGGCTACTCCTGTTGTAAAGAGAAGCAATGTGCTTAATATCAGGAAGTTGAGAATTAAATATAGTAAGCCTATAGAAGATTATGAGATCCTCTTAAGAGGCCATTAAATCTCAGTTTGAATAGCCTATAGAAATGTTGCACAACATGAGCTCATGATTTTCCATTGATGTCAGAGTGGTTAGAGGGACAATAGAGCCCTGAGTACCAGGCCATTAGGACCTAATGGAGGACAATAGAGCCCTGAGTACCAGGCCATTAGGACTGATGGAGGGACAATAGAGCCTGAGTACCAGGCCATTAGGACTGATGGAGGGACAGTAGAGCCTGAGTACCAGGCCATTAGGACCTGATGGAGGGACAGTAGAGCTCTGAGTACCAGGCCATTTGTCAGGTTTTGGCCAAGACTGTTCGGGTTTTGGTCACTAGATGTCCCATTGCACCTTTTTTGTACCTTTTGTTTTTCTTGCTCTAATTATTGTTTGCACCTGTAGGTCATTCCCTTGTTAGTATTTAAACCCTGTGTGTTCCTTAGTTCCTTGCTCAGTGTTTGTAAGTTAGCACCCAGCCCCAGCCCAAGCCTTGTTTTATACAGATATTTCTCTTGTTGGATTTTCCAGAGGTTCTCTGGTTTAGTTCTTGTGTATTTTTTGAGTAGTCTTTTGAGGTTTGTTTTCCCTGCTGTTTTTTACCACTTTGTGGAGTTTCTATTGTATTTTGGAGGATTTCCATTTTGTGCCTCTTGGCTTTATTTTTGGACATTGTGGATTTAGTTTCTTTGCCTGAAGATTTTGTTCTTTAATTAAACCACCATCTCTAGTACTGCTGTGTCTGCCTCATCTTCTGGTTCTGACGATTATTAGTGACTGTTTCTCGCACCGGGTCCTGACACCATTAGGACCTGATGGAGGGACAGTAGAGCCCTGAGTACCAGGCCATTAGGACCTGATGGAGGGACAGTAGAGCCCTGAGTACCAGGCCATTAGGACCTGATGGAGGGACAGTAGAGCCCTGAGTACCAGGCCATTAGGACCTGATGGAGGGACAATAGAGCCCTGAGTACCAGGCCATTGGACCTGATGGAGGGACAGTAGAGCCCTGAGTCCCGGCCATTCGGCCCTGATGGAGGGAAAGTAGAGCCCTGAGTCCCAGGCCATTAGGACCTGATGGAGGGACAATAGAGCCCTGAGTACCAGGCCATTAGGACTGATGGAGGGACAATAGAGCCCTGAGTACCAGGCCATTAGGACCTGATGGAGGGAAAGTAGAGCCCTGAGTCCCAGGCCATTAGGACCTGATGGAGGGAAAGTAGAGCCCTGAGTCCCAGGCCATTAGGACCTGATGGAGGGACAGTAGAGCCCTGAGTCCCAGGCCATTAGGACCTGATGGAGGGACAGTAGAGCCTGAGTACCAGGCCATTAGGACCTGATGGAGGGACAATAGAGCCTTGAGTACCAGGCCGTTAGCAAGTTTGGTAGGCTACTAATGACCAACAGTATCAGAGACACAGTTTTGAGAAGCTTAGTTACTGAGACTCACCGGTCATGTGGAATTTGACCGTCGGTGGGGCGGATATACGGTCACCTGTTTGTATACCTATACATAAACTCAGCAAAAAAAGAAACGTCCCTTTTTCAGGACCCTGTCTTTCAAAGATAACTCATAAAAATCCAAATAACTTCACAGATCTTCATTGTAAAGGGTTTAAACACGGTTTCCCATGCTTGTTCAATGAACCATAATCAATGAATGAACATGCACCTGTGGAACGGTCGTTAAGATACTAACAGCTTACAGACGGTAGGCAATGAAGGTCACAGTTATGAAACTTGGACACTAAAGAGGCCTTTCTACTGACTCTGAAAAACACCAAAAGAAAGATGCCCAGGGTCCCTGCTCATCTGCGTGAACGTGCCTTAGGCATGCTGCAAGGAAGCATGACTGCAGATGTGGCCGGGGCAATAAATTGCAATGTCCGTACTGTGAGACGCCTAAGACAGCGCTACAGGGAGACAGGATGGACAGCTGTTCGTCCTCACAGTGGCAGACCACATGTAACAACCCTGCACAGGATCGGAACATCCGAACATCACACCTGCGGGACAGGTACAGGAAGGCAACAACTGCCCGAGTTACACTAGGAACGCACAATCCCTCCATCAGTGCTCAGACTGTCCGCAATAGGCTGAGAGAGGCTGAGAGAGGCTGGACTGAGGGCTTGTAGGCCTGTTGTAAGGCAGGTCCTACCAGAAACAGTGTAGCCTATGGGCACAAACCCACCGTCGCTGGACCAGACAGGACTGGCAAAAAGTGCTCTTCACTGACGAGTCGCGGTTTTGTCTCACCAGGGGAGATGGTCGGATTCTGGTTTTATGGTCAAAGGAATGAGCGTTACACTGAGGCCTGTACTCTGGAGCGGGATCGATTTGGAGGTGGAGGGTCCGTCATGGTCTGGGGCAGTGTGTCACAGCATCATCAGACTGAGCTTGTCGTCATTGCAGGCAATCTCAACGCTGTGCATTACAGGGAAGGACATCCCCCTCCCTCATGTGGTACCCTTCCTGCAGGCTCATCCTGACATGACCCTCCAGCATGACAATGCCACCATTCTGCCACCATGCTCGTTCTGTGCGTGATTTCCAGCAAGACAATAATGTCAGTGTTCTGCCATGGCCAGCGAAGAGCCCGGATCTCAATCCCATTGAGCAGGTCTGGGACCTGTTGGATCGGAGGGTGAGGGCTAGGGCCATTCCCCCCAGAAAAGACCGGGAACTTGCAGGTGCTTTGTTGGAAGACTGGGGTAACATCTCACAGCAAGAAGTGGAAAATCGGGTGCAGTCCATGAGGAGGAGATGCACTGCAGTACTTAATGCAGCTGGTGGCCACACCAGACACTGACTATTACTTTTGACCCCCCCTTTGTTCAGGGACACATTATTCCATTTCTGTTAGTCACATGTCTGTGGAACTTGTTCAGATTATGTCTCAGTTGTTGAACTTTGTTATGTTCATACAAATATTTACACATGTTAAGTTGCTGACAAACGCATTTGACAGTGAGAGGACATTTCTTTTTTTGCTGAGTTTATGTCTATGTATGCGTGTTAACTTACTCTACTATGGGCTCTCGGTCTGCGATGTCCCCCAGCACCATGCGCTGTATGATCCCGTTGTGCTCATCCTCAGACAGGCTCTTATGAGACACCAGGGGGGTGTTGAACTTGGTGGCTGGGGACGGGTCCACGCCCTGCAGCCAGGCATGGCTCTCTATCTCCTCCAGAGACGCACGGCCCTTTGGGTCCCGCTGCAGCATCCGGCCTACCAGACTAGAGAGAGGAAAAAGTATTCATTGTTTTTGTCATCATTGATTGAAATTGCTATTATAGGTTTGCTCTGGTAATTTTAGATGTTTTATCATGCCAATAAAGCTCATTGAATTGCATTGAGAGAGAGACAGAGGCAAAAACAGAGGAAGAAAAGAGAGGGCACCATGTTAGTTACATTGCAAACGACCACAGCATTCCCCGGGCTGGCACAACTACCATATAACCAAGTTATGGATGAAGACAGTCATGATATACACTGAGTTTACAAAACATTCAGGACACCTTCCTAATATTGAGTTTTACACCCAGGACACCATTTATTACTTCTAATCTCAGCCAACTAGGCTATTTAGATCTATCCATCAATTTTATCAATAAGGCCTGAGGGGGTGTGCTATATGGCCAATATCCCACGGCTAAGGGCTGTTCTTATGCACGATGCAATGCAGCCCTTAGCCGTGGTATATTGGCCATATACCACAAACCCCCGAGGTGCCTTATTGCTATTATAAACTGGTTACAAACGTAATTGGAGCAGTAAAAATGTTTTGTCATACCCGTGGTATACGGTCTGATTATACCAAGGCTGTCAGCCAATCAGCATTCAGGGTTCAAACAACCCAGTTTTTAACACATAGCAACGGTCCTCCATCACACCTCTATGCTGGAAAGCATCTACTGCTGTACAGTAAATTTACTAACATTTAAAGTGACAGGTATAGCAGCAATCCGCAGTTTAAACAATAAAGCATTTTCCATGCCCCCGTTTCGGTAAAAAGCTTAGGGATGGGGCTGAAAAAAAATGTAACCACTCAAATTCATAGAAAGCGCTATGGATGCAAGGACTGACCATGATATCAAAATGATAGTTTTAACCATGGTTTGAGGCTATATAGTGCGTTTACATTGTTTGCAAACATTGGCGTAAAACAAGCTTATATTTTGGGTTCTGATGGGGTACGACAGTTGAACTCAAGAGGCATTTACAAGTTATATTCTTCAAGAATCAATAGGTACATATAATACCTTTATAAGTACTTTTTTTTAGGAAATGCATATTTTCCCTTTAAGCACATATAATGGTGGATAAGCTGAGCCTCACCTTAACAATGTAAAGCTTTGAGGGTTGGACTAGTAACCGATAGGTTGCAAGATCGAATCCCCGAGCTGACAAGGTTAAAATCTGTCGTTCTGCCCCTGAACAAGGCAGTTAACCCACTGTTCCTAGGCCGTCATTGTAAATAAGAATTTGTTCTTAACTGACTTGCCTAGTTAAATAAAAGGTAAAATAATTCTAAGTCTAACTTTCTGGGGTCAGGATTGAGATAATGAGGTCAACAAATTAAGTTAGTCAGCGTTGGCTGATTTTAATGAACAGACCTGTACTGTGAGGTGAGGCAGGCTGTTAGCATTGTGCTAATTTGCCATTGGCAAGTGACCTTTCTGTGAGTTGCCGCCCCTATGGAGGATGAGAGGAGAGGGAAAGATTGGACTGGGGAGGCTGGTTGCTTCAGGGCTCAGCACAGCAGACTACACCACGTTGACCCTGCCTGACTCAGTCACAGAGGGGGAGCAGGTGTTGTCCGGGAAAAGAGACTGAAACCACCAAAACAGCCTTTAGCTCATTTAGGCTCAGCCAATCAGTCCCCTATCCCCTCCTCTCCCTCTCCCCGTCTCCTCTCTTCTCTCCCCCTCTCCTCTCTCCCCCGCCGTCTCCTCCCCTCTCCGGTCTCTTCTCTCGTCTCTTCTCCGTCCGTCTCCTCTACTTTCCCTCTTTCTCCCCCCCTTCATCTCTCTCGTTTCCTCCTCTCGCTCTTCCTCGTCCCTTCTCCCTCCTTCTTCTCCAGTCTCCTCTCCCCCCCCCCTCTCTCTCCCGTCTCCTCTCCCTCTCTCCCCCCCTCTCTCTCTCTCTCCTCTCCCCCGTCTCCTCTCTCTCCCGTCTCCTCTCTCTCTCTCTCCCCGTCTCCCCCCTCCTCTCCCTCCTCTCTTCTCCAGTCTCCTCTCTCATCTCCCCCCCTCTCCTGTCTCCTCTCTCCCCTCCCCTCCCTCCCCCTCTCTCTCTCCCCCGTCTCCCCTCTCCTCCAGTCTCCTCTCTCATCTCCTCTCTCCCCTCTCTCCCCCCTCTCCTCTCTTCTCCCTGTCTCCCTCTCTCTCTCGTCCCTCCGTCTCCTCTCTCCCGCACCTTCTCCTCTCTCTTCTTCTCCTCTCCTCTCTCTCTCTCTCTCCCCCCGTCTCCTCTCCTACTCCCGTCTCCTGATGGAAAGAGATCACTAAGAGGCTTTCAGTTTAGGATGTGGGCCTGGGTAGTGTTTTTCCTCCTAGATAAGCAGGTCCACCTGGGACAGGGCTGTACTGCTAGATTCATGGTTTTTTATTCTCCCTCATTAGCATATTTATTGTCTCCGTTCCATTCTTTCCCCCATGCTTTGCCAAAATGGGTTTACTTGCCACAATTAATAATTCAGGAGGTCTTTTGCATTTTATCCCCTTGAGTTTGATTTTGTCATTCCTGGTTTTAATAAATATATATTTTTTTAGGGGATTAGATTTTAAAACGCTGAGTTTCTCAGCATGACGTGGAAATGTTCTTCATATTGAGCCAATCACAGAGGACGGGAACACTGTACTTTTCAGTCGTTTTGTTCATTGATCATGTGCATTGTCTGTTTGTCTGGAATCCATTTGACTCAGTCTTTGATTGCTGTCCTCGTCAACTCCTATCACATTGATATCTGTTGTATCTTCCTACTCCGGCGTAGTAGACGTTGTGTCTCTGGAACGGTCTTCTGGGGAGATGAAATCATGACCATTTTCTATATGGAGGAAAGTGCTTCATCTCTTTTCTATGGCAACATGATCATTTTATTCAATAGACTAGGCCTGGCCTTGGTTGTGTGTGATGTCACATTATATAGGCTAGAACATGTCTTCATATGCAGAGGAATGTGCAATTAATACAATTACATACCAGCACATTACTCCCAAATCACTTCTTTCTATTGGTCTCTCAGTTCCTGCTTTCTTTTCTTCTTTCTCTCTTCTCTCTTGCTCTATCATATGTCCTCCTCTTCCCCCCTTTCTCCTCTCTCTCCATGCCTGCCTGCTGTTAGAGTACGGTAGCCAAGCCTCCATTCTCCAGGAGAGCGGAGATACAGCATGCATGACTAGGAGGTAACTATAAATATCCCCATAGCAGTTTCCTGTCTTCTTCCCCTGAGAGAAGAGTGAGGCTGGAATGGGTAGAGACAGGAGACCGGAGGACTTAGTAAGGAATGAGTAGAGATCGAGAGAGACAGGAGGATTGAGTCAGGAGGGGTGAGGCTGGAATGGGTAGAGGGCAGAGGTGAGGCTGGAATGGGTAGAGGCAGGAGGGGTGAGACTGGGAATGGTAGAGGCAGGAGGGGTGTCTGGAATGGGGTAGAGGCAGGAGGGGTGAGTCTGGAATGGGTAGAGGCAGGAGGGTGAGTCTGGAATGGGTAGAGGCAGCGAGAGGGTGAGTCTGGAATGGGTAGAGGCAGGAGGGGTGAGGCTGGAATGGTAGAGGCAGGAGGGGGTGAGGGGCTGAATGGGTAGAGACAGGAGGGGTGAGGCTGGGAATGGTAGAGACAGGAGGGGTGAGGCTGGAATGGTAGAGGCAGGAGGGTGAGGCTGGAATGGGGTAGAGACAGGAGGGTGAGGCTGAATGGGTAGAGACAGGAGGGGTGAGGCTGAATGGTAGAGACAGCGAGGGGTGAGGCTGGAATGGGTAGAACAGAGGGTGAGGCTGGAATGGGTAGAGACAGGAAGGGTGAGGCGGAATGGGTAGAGACAGGAGGGGTGAGGCTGGAATGGGTAGAGACAGGAGGGTGAGGCTGGAATGGTAAGACAGGAGGGTGAGGCTGGAATGGGTAGAGACAGGAGGGGTGAGGCTGGAATGGGTTAGAGACAGGAGGGGTGAGGTTGGAATGGGTAGAGAACAGGAAGGGTGAGGCTGGAACGGGTAAGACAGGAGGGTGAGGCTGGAATGGGTAGAGACAGGAGGGGTGAGGCTGGAATGGGTAGAGACAGGAAGGGTAGGCTGGAATGGGTAGAGACAGGAAGGGTGAGGCTGGAATGGGTAGAGACAGGAGGGGTGAGGCTGGAATGGGTAGAGACAGGAGGGGTGAGGCTGGAATGGGTAGAGACAGGAGGGGTGAGGCTGGAATGGGGAGTGAAAAATACATGTAGGTATGCATCAGACTCTTAACATTGCTCAGACAGAAGTAAAGCTTATGTTCAGATAAAATATTGTACAGAAAGTTGAACCTTTACGGATAGAATTATGATGGATAGGCCTAGTCTTGGGACTAGTCAGAAGCTCTCCTATCGTGTGTGTGTGTGTGTGTGTGTGTTTGCCTGCGCATGCGTTTCTGTGGTTTGGTCACGCAGTCTGAGTCACAGCTGGCAGAGGGAAATGGAAGCGGACAGCGGTTATTAAAAAAACGGGTTGGATTCTTCTAATCAGGGGTCTGCCTGGCCTGCCACTCTTTAGGTAGGCATACTACTCCACTCCAGGTTACAGGAGCTCAGAGCCGACAAATCCCTGGCCAGACAGACAGACTGCACACCGACTGGGCTGAGACACCATGCAGAAGATGGCACAGCTCACAGGAGGAGTACAGCACACAACACTCAGCTAACCCACATCTGCTCTCTCTGTGTAGGCTGTAGCTAGTCTGTGTGTGTGGTGTGTGTGTGGATGGTGTGTTGGTTAGGCTGTAGCTAGTCTGTGTGTGTGTGTGGTAGACTGTAGCTAGTCTTTGGTGTGTGTGTTGTGTGTGTGCAGGCTGTAGCTAGGTCTGTGTGTGTGTGTGCAGGCTGTAGCTAGTCTGTGTGTGTGTGCAGGCTGTAGCTAGTCTGTGTGCTGTAGGCTGTAGCTAGTCTGTGTGTGTAGGCTGTAGCTAGTCTGTGTGTGTAGGCTGTAGCTAGTCTGTGTGTTGTAGGCTTGTAGCTAGTCTGTAGCTAGTCTGTGTGTGTGTGTGTGTGTGGGCTGTAGCTAGTCTGTGTGTGTGTGGTAGCTGTAGTAGTCTGTGTGTGTGTGTGCAGGCTGTAGCTAGTCTGTGTGTGTGTGTGTGGCAGGCTGTAGCTAGTTGTGTGTGTGTGTGCAGACTGTAGCTAGTCTGTGTGTGTGTGTGCAGGCTGTAGCTAGTCTGTGTGTGTGTGTGTGTGCAGGCTGTATCAGTCTGTGTGTGTGTGTGTGTGTGTGCAGGCTGTAGCTAGTCTGGGTGTGTGTGCAGCTGTAGCTGCTGTGTGTGGTGTGTGCGGCTGTAGCTAGTCTGTGTGTGTGTGTGCAGGCTGTAGCTAGTCTGGTGTGTGTGCAGGCTGTAGCTAGTCTGTGTGTGTGCAGGCTGTAGCTAGTCTGTATGTGTGCAGGCTGTAGCTAGTCTGTGTGTGTGCAGGCTGTAGCTAGTCTGTATGTGTGCAGGCTGTAGCTAGTCTGTGTGTGGTGCAGGCTGTAGCTAGTCTGTGTGTGTGCAGGCTGTAGCTAGTCTGTATGTGTGCAGGCTGTAGCTAGTCTGTGTGTGTGCAGGCTGTAGCTAGTCTGTGTGTGTGTAGGCTGTAGCTAGTGACTGAATATCAAAACACATTAGTCAAATTGTGACAAGTTGTAACAAACACCGGTTTGTTTAGATAAACAGTGTGATGCAATAGAAGAGACATTAGGGCTGGTAACCACCAGGGACCTCTTGATACAATATCATTATCATACTTAGGGCCGATATGTATCGCGATTCTCAGAATTCGATTGTATTACGATCCGATACTGCAATTCTAAACATATGCTCACTATGTCTGTTGCAGAGAGACGAGAGAGAGACTGAGAAAATAAGTTTTGATCAGACATGGAAATAAAAGTATTGAAAACTTGTTGGCTCACTGTTTAAAAAGGAGAAACAAGCTATTATAGGTTGAAAAATACCTGAGTTTTGGCGCAAGTACAGCCGACTAGCGCTAGCTAACGCCACCTAGCAAAACAAAGTAGAAGTATCGATATAATATCTTCCAAAATAATATTGTGATATGTAACTATCTAATTTTCCTCCATCACGCCCCAGACACAATGATTTGAGGTTAACAAGACAATTGCCTCCCACTCTTCCCTAAGCATATGGAAACAGACAATTGCCCCCCACTCTTCCCTAAGCATATGCAAACAAGACAATTGCCTCCCACTCTCCCTAAGCATATGCAAACAAGACAATTGCCTCCCACTCTTCCCTAAGCATATGCAAACAAGACAATTGCCTCCCACTTTTCCCTAAGCCTATGGAAACAAGACAAATTGATACGCTGAGGTTTCCAATTCAATCTAATGATAGGTAACACAAACTCTACAGACAACATATTAAATTCTAATGATAAAGGTAACACAACTCTACAGACAACATATTCAATTCTAATGATAGGTAACACAACCCTACAGACAACATGCTCCATATTCAATTCTAATGATAGGTAACACAACCCTACAGACAAACATGCTCCATTATTCAAATCTAATGATAGGTAACACAACCCTACAGACAACATATTCAATTCTAATGATAGGTAACACAACTCTAATGATAGGTAACACAAACCCTACAGACAACATATTAAATTCTAATGATAGGTAACACAACTCTACAGACAACATGCTCCATATTCAATTCTAATGATAGGTAACACAACTCTACAGAAAACATGTCCATATTCAATTCTAATGATAGGTAACAACTCTAATGATAGGTAACAAAACTCTAATGATAGGTAACAACTCTAATGATAGGTAACAACTCTAATGATAGGTAACAACTCTAATGATAGGTAACAACTCTAATGATAGGTAACAACTCTAATGATAGGTAACAACTCTAATGATACGGTAACAACTCTAATTGATAGGTAACAACTCTAATGATAGGAACAACTCTAATGATAGGTAACAACTCTAATATAGGTAACAACTCTAATGATAGGTAACAACTCTAATAAGGTAACAACTCTAATGATAGGTAACAACTCTAATGCATAGGTAACAACTCTAATGATAGGTAACAACTCTAAATGATAGGTACAACTCTAATGATAGGTAACAACTCTAATGATAAGGTAACAACTTAATGATAGGTAACAAACTCTAATGATAGGTAACAACTCTAATGATAGTAACAACTCTAATGATAGGGTAACAACTCTATATAGCAACACTCTAATATAGGTAACAACTCTAATGATAGAACAATAGGTAACAACTCTAATGATAGTAACAATCTAATATAGTAAATCTATGATAGGTAACAACTCTAATGATAGGTAACAACTCTAATGCATAGGACAACTCTACAGACAACATATTCAATTCTAATGATAGGTAACACAACCCTACAGACAACATGCTCCATATTCAATTCTAATGATAGGTAACACAACCCTACAGACAACATGCTCCATATTCAATTCTAATGATAGGTAACACAACCCTACAGACAACAATATTCAATTCTAATGATAGGTAACAACTCTAATGATAGGTAACACAACCCTACAGACAAACATGCTCCATATTCAATTCCATTTTGAGCTTGTGAGCGTTCTTTCCCCCTCTCTGTTCATTTCATTTCACTGTGAAGATTGAATCAAGGCAGACATCTGAACAATCAAGGAAGGAGGACACTCATATAAACATTGAGTACAGCAGAGCGGGAGGAAAGGAACTGGATGTTCAAGGAGCCAAAATATCATCATTCATCATCAGCCACGGTCTGTTCTGCTGGGAACAGAACAGTGTCTTACACTGTCTTTTTCTGCTGGAAACATAGAACCAGGCCTGGTCTTTACAGACTGTCTGTCTCTGCTGCGGGAACATAGAACCAGGCCTGGTCTTTACAGACTGTCGTGTTCTGCTGGGAAACATAGACCAGGCCTGGTCTATTACAGAACTGTCTGTTCTGCTGGGGAACATAGAACCAGGCCTGGTCTTTACAGACTGTCTGTTCTGCTGGGGAACATAGAACCAGGCCTGGTCTTTACAGACTGTGGTCTAGTTCAAACAGAGCAGATGGACTCTCCCCTACACTGTTATCATGTGCATATGACAAATAAACTGCTGTCATGCTTTGCTAGAAAGAGACAGCAAATTCAGAGAGTAAATGGAGGGCTGTCAGGCCTATATTCTATGTGGCTGTGCAGTCCTCATTTAGCCCACAGTATAAATCACAGTAAATCATTTGTTCAAATGAAAAAGATAGCAGCAGCACATTTCCTGAGTCTAAAAATACTGAGATGGAAAGATAAACAATGAGAGTAGCTAGTAGAGACATGACCTTTTACTGGAGTCAAACACCGGCTCCGTTTATTACCCCCCTCCCTGAACTCAACTAGAACTCCATCTAGAGCGATAAGCATCAACCCCGGGGTCAATCCAAAGCTATGGGAATAGCAGCAGACATATTTCTCTGTCAGGACCATCCTGATTCAGGAAGCTCAGAGAAGTGCCTGAAGAAAAGTCAACTGCCAATGATTGGACGTGCACAGATCTGACTGGCAACCTTCCAGACCACAGAGTGTTGACTGGTGTCCAGACAGACGTTCAGGCTTAACACAAAGGAGAGATGTGGTAGTCAGAGGTCTGGCTCCTATTCAGATGTTTACAGCTCATCTGTTACATAACCAAGGTTGATAGACAGAGGTCAGCATCTGTTCTGGAGAACACTTGTTAATTAGGATGTGTATACATGTGTGCGGGACTCACTCTTTGCAGGCGTTGGAGACGTGGGTGGGTACAGTGTATTTACAGTCCATGATCATGGTGAGGGTCTCGCTGTCGTTGGCCTCCTGGAAGGGGGGCTGTCCACACACCAGCATGAACAGGATCACACCAAGACTCCAGATATCTAACAGGAGGAAGAGGAGAGAGAGAAGGTGAATGGATCATTCTGCTACACTAGAACCTGGCTGGGTACTGTAGAACTATCTGTAGGTTCAGAGCACTGTGTTCTGTCAGCCCTGGGATTCTGCTGGCCTGGGCTAAACAGTCTGGATTCCCCCTGCTGCGACTACCTTGGTGATTCAAAATCAAATTGTAGTGGGTGTGTGGGGGGGGGGGGGGAATTAACCACACAGACCCCAAACACCCCAGCTCAACCTTCACATCACACCACTGTGGTTACCCACTCCAATTTTCATACCGCCCCAACAGATCCACAGATGATGCAAATCTCTATTGCACTCCACACTGCCCTTCCCCACTTGGACAAAAGGAACACCTATGTGAGAATGCTAATTCATTGACAACAGCTCAGCGTTCAACAACATAGTGCCCTCAAAGCTCATCAATAAGCTAAGGACCCTGAGACTAAACACCAACTGCAACCCGGACTTCCTGACTGGCCGCCCCCAGGTGGTAAGGGTAGGTAACAACACATCTGCCACGCTGATCCTCAACACGGGGGCCCCTCAGGGGTGCGTGCTCAGTCCCCTCCTGTAGTCCCTGTTCACTCATGACTGCATGGCCAGGCACCATTCCAACACCATCATTAAGTTTGCCGATGACACAACAGTGGTAGGCCTGATCACCGACAACGTTGAGACAGCCTATAGGGAGGAGGTCAGAGACTTGGCCGTGTGGTTCCAGGACAACAACCTCTCCCTCAACTTGATTAATACAAAAGGAGATGATTGTGGACTACAGGAAAAAGAGGACTGAGCACGTCCCCATTCTCATCGACGGGGCTGCAGTGGAGCAGGTTGAGAGATTCAAGTTCCTTGGTTTTCACATCACCAACAAAATAACATGGTCCAAGCACACCAAGACAGTCGTGAAGCGGGCATGACAAAACCTATTCCCCCTCAGGAGACTGAAAAGATTTGGCATGGGTCCTCAGATCCTCAAAACGGTTCTCTGCTACCACACGGCAAGCAGTACCGGAGCTCCAAGTCTAGGTCCAAGAGGCTTCTAAACAGCTTCTACACCCAAGCCATAAGACTCCTGAACATCTAGTCAAATGGCTACCCAGACTATTTGCAGTGCACCCCCCCCATCCCACCACTGCTACTCATCTATGCATAGTCACTTTAATAACTCTACCTATATGTACATACTACCTCAAATAACCGGTGCCCGGTACCCTCTATATAGTCTCACTATTGTTATTTCACTGCTGCTCTTTAATTACTTGTATCTCTTATTTTTTTTGAATCTGCATTGTTGGTTAGGGGCTCGTTAGTAAGTATTTCCCTGTAAGGTCTACACCCATGGTATTCGTCTCATATAACTAATAAAATTTGATTTGATCACTAGCTAAATAAACCTGAACTAGAGTTCCAGATGTGTCGTCAGCTCTGCCGGGCAGCAGTAAACGTAGAGATGTGTCGTCAGCAGTAAACGTAGAGATGTGTCGTCAGCAGTAAACGTAGAGATGTGTAGTCAGCTCTGCCGGCAGCAGTAAACGTAGAGATGTGTCGTCAGCAGTAAACGTAGAGATGTGTCGTCAGCAGTAAACGTAGAGATGTGTCGTCAGCAGTAAACGTAGAGATGTGTCGTCAGCTCTGCGGGCAGCAGTAAACGTAGAGATGTGTCGTCAGCAGTAAACGTAGAGATGTGTCGTCAGCAGTAAACGTAGAGATGTGTCGTCAGCTCTGCCGGGCAGCAGTAACGTAGAGATTGTCGTCAGCTCTGCGGGCAGCAGTAAACGTAGAGATGTGTCGTCAGCTCTGCGGGAAGCAGTAAACGTAGAGAGTGGTCAGCAGTAAACGTAGAGATGTGTCGTCAGCTCTGCCGGGCAGCAGTAAACGTAGAGATGTGTCGTCAGCTCTGCCGGGCAGCAGTAAACGTAGAGATGTGTCGTCAGCTCTGCGGGGAAGCAGTAAACGTAGAGATGTGTCGTCAACTCTGCGGGGCAGCAGTAAACGTAGAGATGTGTCGTCAGCTCTGCGGGGCAGCAGTAAACGTAGAGATGTGTCGTCAGCTCTGCGGGGAGCAGTAAACATAGAGATGGTCGTCAGCAGTAAACGTAGAGATGTTGTCAGTCTGCGGGCAGCAGTAAACGTAGAGATGTGTCGTCAGCTCTGCCGGGCAGCAGTAAACGTAGAGATGTGTCGTCAGCTCTGCGGGGAAGCAGTACCGTAGAGATGTGTCGTCAACTCTGCCGGGCAGCAGTAAACGTAGAGATGTGTCGTCAGCAGTAAACGTAGAGATGTGTCGTCAGCTCTGCGGGGCAAGTAAACGTAGAGATGTGTCGTCAGCTCTGCGGGGCAGCAGTAAACGTAGAGATGTGTCGTCAGCTCTGCCGGGCAGCAGTAAACGTAGAGATGTGTCGTCAGCTCTGCCGGCAGCAGTAAACGTAGAGATGTGTCGCAGCTCTGCGGGCAGCAGTAAACGTAGAGATGTGTCGTCAGCTCTGCGGGCAGCAGTAAACGTAGAGATGTTGTTCAGCTCTGCCGGGCAGCAGTAAACGTAGAGATGTGTCGTCAGCTCTGCGGGGAAGCAGTAAACGTAGAGATGTGTCGTCAGCAGTAAACGTAGAGATGTGTCGTCAGCAGTAACGTAGAGATGTGTCGTCAACTCTGCCGGGCAGCAGTAAACGTAGAGATGTGTCGTCAGCAGTAAACGTAGAGATGTGTCGTCAGCTCTGCGGGAGCAGTAACGTAGAGATTGTGTCGTCAGCAGTAAACGTAGAGATGTGTCGCAGCTCTGCCGGGCAGCAGTAAACGTAGAGATGTGTCGTCAGCTCTGCTGGGCAGCAGTAAACGTAGAGATGTGTCGTCAGCAGTAAACGTAGAGATGTGTCGTCAGTCTGCTGGGCAGCAGTAAACGTAGAGATGTGTCGTCAGCTCTGCGGGCAGCAGTAAAGTAGAGATGTGTCGTCAGCAGTAAACGTAGATGTGTCGTCAGCTCGCGGCAGCAGTAAAATAGAGATGTGTCGTCAGCTCTGCGGGCAGCAGTAAACGTAGAGATGTGTCGTCAGCTCTGCGGGCAGCAGTAAACGTAGAGATGTGTCGTCAGCAGTAAACGTAGAGATGTGTCGTCAGCAGTAAACTAGAGATGGTCGTCAGCTCTGCGGGCAGCAGTAAACGTAGAGATGTGTCGTCAACTCTGCCGGGCAGCAGTAACGTAGAGATGTGTCGTCATCAGTAAACGTAGAGATGTGTCGTCAGCTCTGCCGGGCAGCAGTAAACGTAGAGATGTGCGTCATCAGTAACGTAGAGATGTGTCGTCAACTCTGCGGCAGCAGTAAACGTAGAGATGTGTCGTCATCAGTAAACGTAGAGATGTGTCGTCAGCTCTGCGGGCAGCAGTAAACGTAGAGATGTGTCGTCATCAGTAAACGTAGAGATGTGTCGTCAGCTCTCGGGCAGCAGTAAACGTAGAGATGTGTCGTCAGCAGTAAACGTAGAGATGTGTCGTCAGCTCTGCCGGGCAGCAGTAAACGTAGAGATGTGTCGTCAGCAGTAACGTAGAGATGTGTCGTCAGGCTCTGCCGGGCAGCAGTAAACGTAGAGATGTGTCGTCAGCAGTAAACGTAGAGATGTGTCGTCAGCTCTGCGGGGCAGCAGTAAACGTAGAGATGTGTCGTCAGCTCTGCGGGCGGGCGTAAACGTAGAGATGTGTCGTCAGCAGTAAACGTAGAGATGTGTCGTCAGCTCTGCTGGGCAGCAGTAAACGTAGAGATGTGTCGTCAGCTCTGCCGGTCAGCAGTAAACGTAGAGATGTGTCGTCAGCTCTGCGGGGCAGCAGTAAACATAGAGATGACTTTCCAAATGACACTAGTCCCTATATAGTGCACTACTTTTGACCAGAGCCCTAGTCCCTATATAGTGTCCTACTTTTGACTCGGGCCCTAGTCCCTATATAGTGCACTACTTTTGACTAGGGCCCTAGTCCCTATATAGTGCACTACTTTTGACTAGGGCCCATAGGGACTTCTGAAATCCGCCTGTCAGAGCTGATACTGAAGTCAGTTATTTAAGTGCAGCTGTGATTCAACCCGACTCGGAATAAGGAATTCATTATTACATAAACACATACTCTATCTTTAATTCCCAGCTTGTCTCAGAATTAGTCAGTCAGATACTTGCAAAAAGCACTTAAAAACAGAGATTACAATTACAATGAGGATTTTAAATAATTCTCATTAAGCCTAGATGCCCTCAAAAACTGAACTAAGTCGCAGCGTATAGCCTAGCCCTCATTGCACAAACAGTGCCAGTTAAAGATACAAAAACAAAAATAACTGTAGCTAGCCCACAAAACACTTTCAAATCCTCCTGGGTCCAACAACCTGTTCATCGGAGGATTTGAAAGTGTCATGTAATGGAACTGTTAACTAGGTCACAGGATGTAGGAATGTTGCAGAGGTCCATGTGTCACTGAGGAGGGTTGACTGCCCAACAGCAAAAGGTGTTAGAGGCCGCATGTAGTTGTGTATCTGCTGGGTCTTCTGTGATGTGTTGTATCATTCAAATCTCCTGTTGATGTCTGATGCCAGCAGCTCCAGGGAGGAAGGTGAAACTAGTCCACAGGGCTCCTCCTTATTTCTCAATGAGATGAGGGCCTGCCTCCCTGTTAAAGCTGCGGTCATATTATTACTGCTGCCTCTAGAGAGGCATCCAGGAGCTCCTATTCCACCTCAGCAAGCTGCAGCGGGATGGAGGGAGGGAAGAGATGGTGGGAGGGAATGGATGGACAGAAGGAGGAGACCGACGTACGTACAGACGGACGGACGGACGGTTGGAGATGAGGGATACAGTCTGCAGTAGCCATGATGCACATCAAGCCTCCATCCCCACCACTTGCAGCTCTGCCACGAGCCTGGCTGATGAAATATTACCATGGTGTTTTAAGGGGACGGTCCCCACGATGTCAATGAGTACTCAGTGTTCCAATGGCATGTGTCAACAAATCCTAAATCAAACGCTGTTTTGGGGTTCTCACAATGAGGATTTGCTACATGGCAGCTAGTGTGCTTTATTAGACAGCGCTAACCTAATGTAGCAGGCGTAAAATAAACACCTGATTCCCTACATACTAGTACCGACAAAATAAAAAATGTAATTATATATATATATATATATATGTTTTTTTTAACTGCTGAGAGGTTATCTTCTGCACTGTTCAACCAATCTAGTAAAATGTGGAGGAGTTAAGATGGACGGAAGTCGCTGGCTGTCTTTCCATTTCCTCTGAACAGCAGAACATGTAGTTGTTGGGGACTGGGCGGAGCCTAGACGGTGGTGGGGTTGGCTCCCCATCCTCTAATAGGCTGGTGAACTACTCTCTCTCCCTCTCTGCACCGACTGGGAATCAGGCTCTCTGTATGCCACCACCAAGACTCACTAGCGGGACAGTTTAAAGACCCTGTCCCAGCAAACCAGGCTGCTAGTTTGAGTGCAGTAAAATGTTTTTGCTCAAAACGGCGACACTTTTGTACCAAGGATATTGTTTTTTCAGATTAAAAATCAGACAATAGCCTATATGCTAACCTAGCTTCAGCATATCTCTGTCATTCTGCATGCAACCCACTAGCCTGTGGTTACATTTACTGTATAGTGAGAGAGAAAACAACCCTGACCCTTCTGGGGGGCCTTGATGTTTATTTCTCAGTGTGTGTGTGTATATATATTTATATTAGTCGTGAGATGCGAGAACAGTAGCAACAGTGATGAGCTCCAATGGGATTTGCAGGAAAGCCATGCCTTGCAATCAGGAGGCCCATTGCTTCATTACAGGAAATAGAACACAACGTTCTGAAACCGTGCTTGGCTTCACATCATGCCAATCACACATGCAGTCAACTTTATTTTCCCATCATCAAAAAGAGAAGATTTCCATGCTGTGACCCAGATCAGACATCCTGAACCCAGACTGAGCCCTGTACAGAAATGACTCCCTGCAACTCTCCTATCTCTGTCCGTGGAGGAGCGCCAGATTCAATCCAACCTGCCGTGCCACTGTTTATACTGCCTGTCTACAAACTAGCTAGGACCCGCAGGAAGGCGCACACATTATTTGACCAAAAACTGTGGGTATCAGTACCTGTAGGAAGAGTACCTGGTATTTCCACAGTAACCAAAACCCTTCTGTGAATTAATTTTGACCATGGGGGAAAAAGCTAGATCCATGTTAAGGCTGCACACTATTGCATAAATACTGCAATGTGGGTTCAACTGAATGAGTCAGGTAGAAGGTTGTGTTTTAACTTCCTTAAGTCAGCATTTACTGTCTGTCTGCTACACATGCACACAACGTGTCAACTGGAAGAACACTTCAGATTCAGTATTACCTCTTCCCCTTCACTTCAAGACCAGTGACCCTGCTAGAAATGGACCTGTTGGTGACAAATCTAGAGCTGTTGCTGGCCCAGGTCTCTTACTGAGACACTTGAAGTCAGCCACAGCCTGCCAGCCTGTCCCTGCCACAATAGCTCTCCTTGTCGTCTCCAGCGTGTTTCCATATCAGGCTTCGGTCTCAAAAATAGCCATTCTAACACAGCCCTGTCTAAGGGGACTGTTGACATTAAACTCTAAATAACAGGCCTAGTTGAATGTAGGCGGTCTGAAGAGGCAGTGGGATTTTCAGTATTTGCATCTTGTCTTAGCCTAAGTATTGTCAATCAATAACCTTGAGAATTGTGCAAATATCCCCAGTCAGACAGACAATCATTCAGTGTTGACAAGTGGCTCATTTTTAGTGCCAGCAAGGTATGTGGACCTGTCCTTTAACACTGAAATAGGATACAGCGCTGCTGTATTGTGAAGCTCCTTATCAATGCTTTGTTCAAGTAGAGCAGTGGTTCCAACTCCGGTCCTCCAGTACCACCAACAGTACACATTTGTTATTGTAGCCCCGGACAAACACACCCGATTCAACTCATTGAGGGCCTGATGATTAATTGACAAGTTGAATCAGGTGAGTTTGTCCGGGGCTACAATAACAAATGTGTACTGTTGGTGGTACTGGAGGACCGGAGTTGGGAACAACCCTCACATTTTTTCCGGTCCTGAGCAAATTTCAGGTCTGCTGAGCGCAAACTTGAACATTGTGAAAATTCTGTGTAACTTCCAGCACACGTTAACTGTGACACTGAAGCTGTCTCCGCTTTAAGTTACAGTTAACAGTGGCCTATCAGAGTGGCCTACCATCAGAAACAATGGAGAAAGTGTATTTTAACATGGAAATAGCTGTTCTATCATTCAGCCTATAGTAGCAGCCAATGTGTGGTGTTCAATGTAGACCTACATTCCATGAGGCTTTTGAAAAAAACATGACAGGCTTGATATTAACCTGTTTATCCACTTGTCCTTTAGACAAACGAGGGGACTGAAAATGTAGTTTGTTGCAAGAAACCAGTATACAAAATAAAATGCATTATTATTCCCATACCATTATTACAGAGAATCAGACAAATGATGCTACCCACGGCCTATTGGCTACTTAGCTTATTCAAGCCTGTCTCAAAATACAACTATGCTCCCGAGTGGCGCAGCAGTCTAAGGCACTGCATCTCAGTGCTAGATGTGTCACTACAGACCCCGGTTCGATTCCAGCTGTATCACAACTGGCCGTGATTGAGAGTTCAATAGGGTGGAGCACAATTGTCCCAGCGTCGTCCTGGTTAGGGTTTGGCCGTCATTGTAAATAAGAAATTTGTTCTTAACTGACTTGCCTAGTTAAATAAAATAAATATAAAAATGTAAGACAAAATAAACTCTTTAAATCCGACTCGTTTTTAAAGACGTCTAGAAATGTACACGTTCTGTGCTCTTGTAGGAAGCAAATCACTCCCCTATTGCGGACTACAAATTCTCTCTAACTGGGCTAATAACTCACTAACTAGCAAAAGATATGAACAAAATGTGCACACGTGGCTATATACAGCTCTTGCTTTGATCTCAAAACAAGCACATCTACTCACGACCACAGTCATAAACACAGATCCATATATGGCAATGGTCTATTTGCATATAGGCCTACTGCAGATCTGATTGGTTAAGCCACATCGGTCTGTGTAGAGTACAAGCGGAGTTGTGCCCAATAGAAACCTACTCCTACCTACAACAAAATCTCTTGCATAGTTTGTTTTGTTGCATTGAAAGTGGCTAATATTGCGCTGATTCAATCACAATTGCCACAGTTAAGGGGAACATTGATTGCCACAGTAAAAGGGAAACGTTGACAGTGTTAACTCAACAGTAAAAGAGAAACATTGATAGCGTTAACAGTGAAAACTCTAGAAAGTTGAGTGAAGTTCAATCTCATGCTTGTCACCATGGGCTGATATTTCTTCAGCGCTCTCTGACTGCTGCATGCACACTCACAGCTTACAGGGAACATTGGTTGGCAACCACTGAAGTAGAACACCAACACATTCTCCTCGGTGCTCACAACTCAACTTGTTTATCTCAGGGTCATATGTGCATGCAGAGAGAGACAGGAGTGCAAAACTCAAGATTTGACATCTTTTGAAAATGTAGAAATGAAAAAGGCTGAGTTTCAAGTTCCATGGGGCGTTTCCCCCTCTCCTTAAATGTCTCTGAAATGAGCAAATGATCCCATTGCCACCCCCCCAGCACCGTACATACATGATGACCGGGATTGTCAGAACACGCCAGAGTCAGAGCTTTGAGGCAGACTAGTAGTAATCTTCACAAGATACATGAAGTAACAGAGCACATTGGATCTAAAATAACACTAAAATGTTTTGTGCCTTCAGTTACTGTATGGATGTAAAAAAAAAATATTTAAAAAAAGCAGACATTGAATATCCATTTGAGCATGGTGAAGTTATTAATTACACTGTAGATGGTGTATCAATACACCCAGTCACTACAAAGACACAGGCATCCTTCCTAACGGAGATGCCAGCAGAGGAAGGAAACTGCTTAGGGATTTCACAATGAGGCCAGTGGTGATTTTAAAACATGAACAGATGGCTGTGAATGGTAGAAACCTGAGGATGGATCAACAACATTGTATTTACTCCACAATACTAACCTAAATGATTGAGTGAAAAGGAGGAAGTCTGTACAGAAGTAAAAGCATCCAGTTTGCAACAAGGCACTAAAGTAATAATGCAAAACATTTGACAAAAGGAATTAACTTTTTGTTTTGAATACAACATGTTGGTTGGGGCAAATCCAACAACACATTCCTAATTATTACTCTCTATATATTTCAAGCATAGTGGTGGCTGCATCATGTTATGGGTATGCTTGTCATTGGCAAGGACTAGGGATTTTCCAGGAATAAAACCCCCAGAATGAAACTAACCACAGGCAAAATCCTAGAGGAAAACCTGGTTCCGACTGCTTTACACCAGACAGTTGGAGATGAAGTCACCTTTCAGCAGGAGAATAACCTAAAACACAAGGCCAAATTTACACTGCTGTTTCTTACTAAGACAGTGAATGTTAATGCGTGGCCCAATTACAGTTGACTTAAAATCTGCTTTAAAATCTATGTCAAGACTAGAAAATACCTGTCTAGTAATGATCAACAACCAACTTGACAGAGCTTGAAGAATTGAAGTCTAAATATTGTACAATCCAGGTATGCAGCGCTCTAAGAGAGACTTAACCCAAATGATTCACAGCTGTAATACCTGCCAAAAGGTGTTTCTAAGATGTATTGACTCAGGTGGGTGAATACTTAACTAATCAAGCTAGATTATATATATTGTATAATTTTTCATATGTTAGAATTTGTCTTCCACTTTTACATTAGAGTATTTTATGTAGATTGTTGACAAAAAAATAACAATTAAATCCATTTTAATTCCACTGTGTAACAATAAAATGTGAATAAATCCAAAGGGGATGAATACTTATATGTACTGTACATCTTCCTGGCTCCATTTCAACGTGATGATTGACAAGCACTCAAAAGGATTTAACACAAGGCACAGAAACAGCAGCAGGCAGTGATTATGGAGAGGATTTCTGTGCCAATGTTAACAGGGGCATTGGGGTGTGTAGTTTGCCTCCTGCGAGTGACATGAAGAGTAACAGATGTTGAGAGCAGCGAGGCAAAAAAACAGAGCAACCTGATTAATGCAGACAGCCACGTATCTCTCACACACACAGAAAGACACTTATGCATCAGTAGTGCTCAATCTCTGTAAAACATGTAGATAATGAGTATGATGAGAGCGCAGAGCCCCCAGGAGATGTGGAGATCTCACCACTTGTCTTGATGAGAGAGAGCAGAGCCCCCAGGAGATGTGGAGATCTCACCACTTGTCTTGATGACAGAAAGCAGAGACCCCAGGAGATGTGGAGATCTCACTTGTCTTGATGACAGAAAGCAGAGACCCCAGGAGATGTGGAGATCTCACTAGTCTTGATGACAGAAAGCAGAGACCCCAGGAGATGTGGAGATCTCACTAGTGCTTTATGACAGAAAGCAGAGACCCCAGGAGATGTGGAGATCTCACTAGTCTTGATGACAGAAGCAGAGACCCCAGGAGATGTGGAGATCCACTAGTTAGTCTTGATGACAGAAAGCAGAGACCCCAGGAGATGTGGAGATCTCACTAGTCTTGATGACAGAAAGCAGAGACCCCAGGAGATGTGGAGATCACCACTTAGCTTGAGCACAAATGTCCCTGGTGTATAACGTGGTGGTTGGTGTTTAAGTGCATCCAACTGAGTTGGCATAAAGACGACAAAATTGGCAAGTCATCACTGGCAGGGAGTAGAAGAATTAGACTTGGGCGGTGAGAGCCTTGGGAGTCACTCACTGTTGTGCAGCATGCGCCAGGTGATTTAATTACATTATGGAGTTCCACCACTAAAATGTTTGCCAGATAGATATCTTACAGCTATTAAGTTAACAGTCTAAAATGTGCTAAATGATCTGCAGTTGTACATTTGGTTTGCTAATTTATTAGCTAGTTAGCTTCTTCCAAACATCAAGCATTCACTTGGTAACAGCAGAGAATCCCCTCCTGGATCAAGAGCCTTGCTGTCTAATATTTGTTTTGTGCAGCAAACTGAGAAGCATTTTTTTTGTTACTCGTATAGTTTAGGTCAAAAACTACAAAAATGTTCGCAATGCACTGGTTAGCATTTAGTTAGTATTCTACATGTACTTGTTAGCATTGCTAACCTTCAGATTAGTATCAGTGGGATTTGAAAACAGCGCCCCTTGTGTTCAGTGTCGGTATTACCGAATAGGATACCAAATATCTGAGTATGGCAGAAGGTCAGTATGAAGGTATGACAATCTGGATACCTCCCAAGCGTAAGAAGCACACAGATAACCTAAGACGTGAACAGCCACTATTAGCAGCCATGACTGAACTTCTCTACCCACCTCATCCCCTGTCAAGCAAGTCCATCAACCAGGCCCATCACCAGAGTAGGAGCTGCAGCTCGTGGACAGTGAGGTCAGTGAATCAAGCCTAGGGGCAGAGGCAACACTGACTAGGGTTGAATGGCGGGAACCCAGTTACTGAGATTTACCGCCAAAAACAACTCCCTTTTCCCGGGATAAATAACAGAGAAGTGTATATGAACAACATGGAACTGTTCAATTATATGCGGTGACTAAATTTGGCTTCTCTGCGGCCTCCGCATGATGAATCATCAACGCTCCGGGGGGGGGCATCTCAGTATGAACTGCACTCAGTATGGAGTGCAGTTCACAATGTATGTAGACCTCATCATGGTAACTGAATGAGCATCTAACTTACCCATCCAACTTTCAGGGGTCACCTTATTTTTTTGTTAAGTTTTTATTTTATTGCAGAGTAAAAAAGAGACTTTCACTCAAATATTGTTGCTTTAAAATCAGTGCACGCGCTAGCACTCTCTCAGTCTCTCTCCCCGTTCAATTACATCCTAAATAGATCATCCTGTTCTAGATGTCCTGGCTTACCTATTTCAGGTAATAAATTCAATGCACTATTAGCCTTATATTTAGCTAATTAATGATGGGTTATGCATAATAAGCTTCTAATTTATAGCCTTTGTCTGTTGCTCGCACAAAACTCACGTACCTGTGCTCCCCTGGCCTCTCTCCTTAAAAAAAGTCCTCAGCTCTTGGAGTCCCATGCAGGAAAAGCCAGACTAGAATAGCTTGCTGGACACATTTTTTTTAGCATTTCTTACACCAATAGGCAATTTGAAGGAAGAGGGACGCAAGCTCGTTTGCTGAATGTTAAACACAGCAGCCAATAGAACTCATGGGTAGTTTGAAAGAAGAGCGAACGCGCGGTGGCGATAGGCTATAGCAGTTATTTATTCAGACCCATAACCATTCAATCTTCGTGAAGAGAAGTGAAAGCCTTCTGCATCTAATTCTAGTCCTATATTATACAAAGGATGTCATTAGAATGATGAAGATAAGGACAACAAAGTGTATTTAATTGAACTGCTGAAACCAAGGAAGGAATGAAGCAACACTAGAGAGAGAGATAGGCCATAACAGGTATTATGCCTACAAATTATACAAATAGGCCCTATTATATTTCCTATTAAATTAAAATCTAATTCACTAGCCTATACTTGTAACTTTTTAGGCCACATTGTGCTGCACCAGAACCGCATGTTCTTTTCTGCGTTATCATGATTTGAACAATGTGCGTAATTCCAGTTCATAAAATAATGTACTCTATTGTAACTGTTCACACTAAAAAAAGATTAGCCTACTGGGGCTAGTTTCATTTATTTACCCAACAGAGCATATAGCTAGCTACATCTATAGGCTTTTATGTTTTTCTGTTGTGCGTAATGTGCAGTATAGATATCCAATACATATATGATATAGGCTAACGGTACAATCATTTGGGCTTTTTTGGGCTAGGGCTCATGAAAAAGTCTTTAATGTAGGGCTCAAAAAGTCTTTAATGTAGGGCTCATCAGGCTCAGGTAGCGTCAGGCTTTCATTTTCGATCAAAGCTCTAATCAAATGCAGACATAGGCCTATGTATATGCTTTATAATGCTATTGAATGACACTTCTGGTTTGGGCAGGAAATACCAGGTTAAATCAGGAGAATAAATCATTTATTCTCGGGATGGAACGCTTGTAAAACACTGACCCCCCAGACTGACTTAGTGCCAAGGAAGACCCCACCACGTCAGGGTACATCAGTCGGTTTGATCTGAGGTCTGAGCCATTAGAACGTATGCATCCCAAAACGGCACCAGATTCCCTATTAAGTGCACTATACTGGAAATATGGTGCCACACCATGGGAATCAGACCGTAAATAAGGTCTTCACAGGAGGAGAGCTTTCAGGGAACGTAGGTAGTAAAAACTGAAAGTCTAGTGGGCTGGTAGTGACATAGGATCCTGCAGAAAGACAGAGCACGGACCTCTAACCCCATAGTTCGTATATTAGCCAGAGGTGGCCAACCCTAAAGCCGGGCGTACACTGCACAATTTTCTTCCTGATTTAGCTGTCCCAGACAAGTTGAGATCGGAGACAAAATCCCCACGTCGTTGCCTACTCGGGTGCACGGACGTCACTGACCCTCGTTTAATGCAAGCTACCGATCCAGTCTTTGAGCAGTCCCAGACGTTCCGATATTTTTGAACACGTTGGTTTTTATCTGAACAAAATCTGCAATGGTCTTGTAGTGAGATGTGCAACAACTAGTTTTTAGAACGATCAGCAATAGCCAAATGAGAGCTTGCCAGAGAAAAAGCCAATGAAGACGTATCGCATCACCCAGAATGTATAGACTCAAGCAGGAGCGATGAATACTACTAATATGCTTTTTGTATTTGCCAAGAACCAAAGTGTCAAAACATTACAGCTCTGAAGTTCACAAGCAATGTTATTAGATTCAAAATGTATTGGCTACATATTTGAAGTCTGTATGGCAAGTGTGAATGTCTGACTGAAAACATTTAGGAGGCTGCTTTGTGCCACAGTCTGTTCTAGCTACGTTAACAAATCACATCACATGGTTTTCGCTAGACAGTGTGGTATCGAGAATCCTCACAACCTTCATGTGTTTCTCTCATCCAGGGATGTACGGTATTCCCATCTTGGTACACAAGGGGAGCTAAAAACACAGAAAGAAAGCCCATTGGTCATCTATTATAAGAATACTAACAAAACTAGCATAAACTAATAGCAAATTTAAATAGAGGCTGCTAGCTAAATATGCTAACGAGCGCAAAATAAAAAACTAAATGACAAAAACAGGCAATCCAGCTCATAAAGTTATGCAAGTATAAGCAGTGAATTTGGGCAGTGAATGTTTATACTTTAAGAACTTGCTACCAAACTCCTGTGTGTATCAGACAGAGATTCTCTAAGAGATTATTCTGAAGTGGACAGGTGTAACCATGTTAAGTCTTATCTTATTGGTGATAGTCATTTACTCTGTCTCATTCTGTAATGTGCCATGTATCTCAAGCACACCAATTGTTTGAGTGTTAATTATTGTGTGACTAATAAATGATATTAGTTGAATTGAGTAAACGCATTCCTCGTTTTACAGGGTAATTCTTTGACTATATAATTTAGGTCTATTGGTAGTTGTTATATATACTATGCATAGCACATGCTTGGGTACCACCTTGACATCTCTGATCGGCTTGCCTCAATAAATTAACACTAGAACATTGTTCACCAGGATTAGCTGTTTGTATCTAGTCTATTAATAAATTGTATCAAAGGTACCAGTTAGACACATGCTGATTATAGTAATACCGAGAGGTGATGTAAGGCTTGCTACATTGACTAGATTCCTCCAGAGGCATACATATAAGTCCACAGACTTACAGCTGATTCAGCTAAACAAGGTCCTGAGGTGCAGTTGAGCGCATCAGGAGTTATATTGTGGTAGATTAGTAAACTAACAAACTGCTGCAGGAGGACAGCTACCCAGGAGTTTAGCTTGGTAACCAAGCCTCTCTGGACAGGTTCACAAGAGGCCTTTTCAAACTGCATTGTTCTTAGCCCCCGGCTATGTTATGACCAGACGAGACTGGTCCTGGGCTAGCTTAGCCTGTGTTCACACAAGCCTTTCTTAACCCTGGGCTAAGCTTTAACCCTGGGCTAAGGATTCACACTTGTATTCCAAGCACTGTACCAAAACTTGTGTCTTGCCACTGTACAGAGAATGCTGTGCATGAACGACACAAACTTTTCTGATCCAGGCAAAATCACGCAACAATATTATCAGCATCATGGATAAAGTCAATTAAAATGTAAATAAAAGCTCTGAAAACAGACAAATTTAGCGTTTTCTGCCCTTCCAGCTGTAGTTTGTAGCTTTAGTTGGCTAAATGAGATGTTAGCCAGTCTGCTGCATAGCAACCATTTTTATTAGGCATAGCAACAAATGTTTTTGCCCTGTTGAAAGCATTTTGTTGTTTTTTGTCCTCAAATGGAAGGATGAAATTGTATGAATTTACTTATCAAAATAATATTCAGAACAGATTACAGGCATCACAAGCATATGTCAATTAAGTGACAGTGCAGATTTTGTGATTGTACAGTGAGCATTCTAGGCGTTGTTCTTGACCCCGTTTCATACTGGCTATTTTGGCACCGTGTTTCTGGGGTGAACCCTGAAAAGTCGGTGCTAACCCTGCTCCAGAGCAGAGCCAGCTAGTCCTAGGCGAAGATTGGTGCTAGCCCACTTTAGAATGTGCAAGTGTGATCTCAGCCCTAGGTTAAAATCTCCCTGAGCCCAGGGAAGCTCTTAGCCCTGGGCGAAGGTGCAGTGTGAACAGAGGGACAACAGGGAGATGTGGCTGTAGACAAAAATGGAGTGAAAGTAGTGGGAGAACTCATTTCCTTGCTTTGATCAAGTTATGGTAGGAATCTTTGGTTAAAATATATATTCAGTTGAGTGATTTACAGGACAGTAGAACACACTGCCTGCTGCTATACCAGAATTAGGCCTACTGCTTTTGGTATGTCCTGAGAAATCTATTGCTTTGCCAGTTGCACACAGTGGTCGTACAGCAAACCGGAGAACGCCATCGTGTTCATGAGTCATGTTTCCATAGTGGTCCCTGATAACACTTGTAGGCGAAGTCATGGTGATGTTGGCTAGCTAAGCGCATGTGCAGAAACACGTCATTGGGTCTAACGGTCATCTTACACCGAACTGCGCACATGCACCCGTCAAATCAAAAGCACTCCTTTGCTATGAAGTTTTTAATGAAAATTCATCTCAGAGATCAAAGATTATATTTCAACAAAATAAATGTTGCAGGAATGCTGATTTTATGTTTCTAACTACAGAGATGATCTCAGAACAATCTGAGCTGTTGACATGGCTCTGACCCTGATATTATGGTCACTGCTATTGCAATGGCAAGGAGCAATGCTGTTCCTGATGGAGATTAAGCCTGGTTTAGGAACAACGCTACACTACATGACCAAAAGGATGCGGACACCTGCTCGTCGAACATCGCATTCCAAAATTGAGGGCATTAAGATGGAGTTGGTCCCCCCTTTGGAGGCTGTTATAGAATCACTCTTCTGGGAAGGCTTTCCACTAGATGTTGGAACATTGCTGCGGGGACTTGCTTCCATTCAGCCCCAAGAGCATTACCGAGTCCGGGCACTGATGTTCGGCGATTAGGCCTGGCTCGCAGTTGGCGTTCCAATTCATCCTAAAGGTGTTCAATGGGGTTGAGGTCAGGGCTCTCTGCAGGCCAGTCAAGTTCTTCAACACCGATCTCAACAAACCACTTCTGTCTGAAACTCGCTTTGTGCACGGGGGCACCGTCATGCTGAAACAGGAAAGGGTCTTCACCAAGCTGTTGCCACAAAGTTGGAAGCACAGAATCGTCTAGAATTCCCTTCACTGGAAGCAAGGGAGCCTATGCACTGGGGCAGGTAGCGTTCTCCTGGCATCCGCCAAACCGAGATTTGTCAGTCGGACTGCCAGATGGTGAAGCATGATTCGTCACTCCAGAGAACGCGTTTCCACTGCTTCAGAGTCCAACGGCGGTGAGCTTTAGACCACTCCAGCCGACGCTTGGCATTGCGCATGGTGATATTAGGCTTGTGTGCGGCTGTTCGGCCATGAAAACCCACTTCATGAAACTGTTATGCATAGATATTTCCACTTCACAATAACATCTATTGCAGTTGACCGGGGCAGCTCTTGCAGGGCATAAATTTGACGAACTGACTTGTTGGAAAGGCGGCATCCTATGACGATGCCACGTTGAAAGTCACTGAGCTCTTCAGTAAGGCTTTTTTACGGCAAATGTTTGTCTATGGAGATTGCATGGCCGTGTGCTCGATTTTATACATCTGTCACTAACGGGTGTGGCTGAAATAGCCGTATCCACAATTTTGAAGGGGTGTCCACTTACTTCTGTATATGTCGTGTACTTCTGTCAATGGTCCCCATTAGGCTACATTTTACAGGACTTATTTTCAAAAGTTAATGCATCACAAGTTACTTGGAGTAGGCAATGATTTAGTTTGGACATTTTTGTTTGGCATATGACAAGGGGTGGCAAGGAGTGGAATGATAGCAAACAGGTCTGGTATGCAGGCTGATAATACTACAGATACTGAGAGGAATGTCTTAACGTGAGACAGTGTAAAAAAACAATTTTTTTTATTGTTTCCCACTACAAAACCCCGAAGTAATAGCATAATCAGTGTAGGCTATAACATTATGAATGCCCCCAACGTAAGGCTCATTTCACATTGCCCATGACACATCACACAGTGCTTAACACAGATTCAACAGAAGGTTCATCTGGAGGTCAAATGTGGGATTCACCACTGATGGAAAAATTCATGGCAGCAGACGGACAGGCGGCGATTGGAAAGGGTTGCTGCTGTGCTTCATTCTTCAACCTGTGCATCCCAAATGGAACCCTATTCTCTTGAATAGTGCACTAGTTATGACCAGAACCCTATGGGCCATGGTTAAAAGTAGTGCACTAAATAGGGAATAGAGTGGCATTTGGGATACAACTAAAGTCATTCAGTCATTTCTCTCAGGTCAGTGAAAATAATAATTACTGTTAATCATCTGCATCCCCCCATCCCTCACTCTTCCCCTCCCTCCCTGTGCCATCACAGTGTGGAACTGGTTCACTCAGTCAGCTGAGTATTCTTCTGGTCACACCAGGAAAGCCTTCTTCCTCAGTTAATAACACAGAGCGAGAGAGAGGGTCATTTCCAACACTATACACTGAAATGTGTTTCATTAGTGATAATCATTCATGTATGAAAATATGGAAGAGCTGGGAATCATGATGTAAGGTCAGTCGTGATTAGTGATGGGGAAATGATCCAGTTACATATCGAAATATTAAAATGGACGATACTATATCAATAATTTGACTTACAACTATCGATTTGTAAAATAAAAATATTTTTAAAGTGAGCCAACATGTTTTCAGCACTTTCATTTCCATGACTTCTCTCATGCTCTCGGCTTAGACAAATAGTGAGAAATATGTCTGGAATATCAAATCATCATAAATAAATATATTTATTCATATTAAATGCAGTATCGAATCGCAATACATATAGAACCATGAGAATCGCAATACATATCGTATCGCCACCTAAGTATCTTGACAGTACTGTGAGGTCCAGCCCTAGTCGTGAATGAATCAAAGTAGTAATACATTGCTTTTTAATACATAGCCTATAAGATGAAGTGGTGGAGGACTTCATTTAATGAGGCTATTAATTGAGTAGCTATGTGGTTGGTACAGTAGAGACAGGGCCCAAAGTAGAGAGGCTGAACTTTTGGAAAAAGTCCCACAAATGTATTAATAGCAGAAGTGTCACATCCACAGCGGCAGGCAATGTGAATCTGAGCTGTCAAGTGGAGCGCTGCAGTGGAGCTGCCTGCTGAACGGATCACGGGGAGAGAGAAGCTGGGAACATTCACACCGGCCGGCGCTGAACAGTAACACTACACAGACACATAGAGAGACACCTCAAAGAGCTCTGTGCTTTCTGAGTTCTGGCATGGCTGCTCTCTGACCAATAGAGCTTTATAGATGGCTGGTCTGGTGGCTGGTCAGTTCTAGGTCTATATCCATTAAGCCATGACGTGTGTACTGGACAACCTGCCAACTTGGCCACACAGCCAGGCAGAATGGAGAGAGGGGTTGCTGCTCAGGGTCTCAGAGAGAAAGGTTACTGTCAAGGTTTTAGGAGGTGAGAAATACCATTGAACCTGAGACACTGACATAAATCAAGGCTCTACTTAGATCCAAGGGGTCAAAGCAAAGAGGGTACAGACCCACGGACCTGAAAATAGCTTGTACGAAGTGGAAGTCACTTGTATGACTTGACGCAGTGGTAACTGGGAAGCTCAATGTCAAGAACCTATTGACACACCCTCGTCTCGTTCTATACTGCTGGGCTTTCCGGATCATCCTGAGCAGAGCTGCTAGACTACATCAGACCTGAAAGTTCCTCACAGCATTAGTGGAACCTGCATTAATGGGATTAGAACAGGCTGAAAACATGCTGAGTGTGCGTCAGGGAGGGACCATAAACATTCTGATTATCACTCACACGATTTGTCTCTCTTCAGTCATAAAATTAAACAAGCCTGTTCCTCCACTTCACTGTGACTGGGCTCTGCACATTCATTGCATAGTAAGCATTCTCACAACATTTAGTGGATTTTTCAGGAGACAATATTTGCAGTGCGTTGCCTTTCAAAGAGAGGTTGAATATAAATACTCTCAGCTGATAGTCACAGTAAATGTCTTTAAAAAACATTCTCTACATTTTTATGCAACAGGTTATTTCTGAGGAGCATTGTCTAACCATGAGTGGTACAAGGTCACCAACACCAGGCAGGTAAGCTTGTTCCATCAGATTCCTGGACCAAATCCCACCCTACTATAGCCCCTACCATTTGGAATGCAGCATTGGTGTGGCATCATCCTCAGACTGGGCCTCCGTGACACCTCCAAGCCCATACAACACCCTGTTCTGTCAGACTGACCTAATCCTCCTTGACACCACCAGCACCCTGTTCTCTCATTACATAGGAACAAACATGGCAGAGTGACAACAAACAGCCACAGGGCTGGCAGTAGACTGTAGTGTGTCTCTCTCTCTCATTGGTCACATTCCAAGAAAAGTGTTCATCATAACATACCCAACAGTTATCTCTTTTGGTACAATGACTCTTGCTCATTCACATTCCTGGCCTCATGCTACCTTTGGTGTTCTCTGAGCAGTTACAAAAACATCTGCTGCACACTGGCTGTGTCAAATAGCAACCTGTTCCCTATATTGTGCATAGAGCCCTATGGGATTCTGGTCAAAAGTAGAGCACAATATAGGGAATAGGATGCCATTTAGGATGCTCACTCTGCCTGGCCCTCCGGCACCAATCATAGGCGATTGAGGGCGAGGGGGTGAGAGATTTTTCTTTTTTTGCCAGGCTCTCTCCCAGGAGTTCTGACTAATTGTCCCCAGACAAGAGTCACCAAAACGTAACAGTACGCAAGCCAAGAGCCCTGAGACAGTGGAGCAGAGCCCCGAGACAGTGGAGCAGAGCCCCGAGACAGTGGAGCAGAGCCCCGAGACAGTGGAGCAGAGCCCCGAGACAGTGGACAGCAGAGCCCCGAGACAGTGGAGCAGAGCCCCGCAGAGAGCAGTGGAGCAGAGCCATGGGTCATAGGTAAGCTCTACTCTCTCACACTTACACTCTGAGTGCTCATCCATCCCACCAGTCCAGGGCCAGGCAACACTGCTGCTGGCTCAATGTGTGTTCAGTGAGAGGGTGAATTGATGGATTAGAGGCAGTGAGATGGGCCTGTGACACAGCTCTGGACAGAGAGGCTGCAGGATGGAATATTGATTTGGCAGGGCTATGCTGGAAACCATATAAATTGTGTGCGAGGCTTCCACTGGCTATCATGTAGAAATGTATTTTAATCAACCCCACAATGTCAATAGTAAAATGTTTAATCAGGGCTTCAGCACTAGATGTTCAGTACAAACAAAGGATGGATTAACTGTTCTGCCTAGAGCCGGCGATTGTAACCGGGCTGCAATTAACAGCAGTCAGCCTTCTCTCTTCTCCTCTCTAGGGACCTTCATCTGACGCACAACCATGACAATTACAACACAACACAACACAGGCTGCACACAGCCCCAGACCTATTACTGTAAGATAAGATGCTCTGTCATTCTTTGCAAAGAAACAGTGTGTGTATGTGAGAGAGAGAGTGACCACAGTTTCCTCAGGTTACAGTTACACCCTACAAGTGTGGCAGGCATAGTCAAATAGGGGAAGCAATAATGGCTAACACAAATGCTTATCGAAAGGCATTATCATGCCTAGGGCCTATATTTTGAGATTTGCGTGTTTATAACATTGGAGTATTGCAGACTCTCTTTTCAAYCGTCTGGGACAGTGAAATGTTAAAGAAATAGATTGTATCATAGAATATAAGTAATCATCTTACAAATGATTTGATATGTAAATGCGTGGTTTGGCACACGGGAGGTTATTGGATAAGTCAGTGCTGCTGCTGTATGCACTACAGTCAGTCAGTCCACACAGGAAATCAATGAGCCAGTTAATTAAGTGCAATGAAACACTCTAGGCACCAACACCAGGAGAACTGGCCTTGTGTATCATAGCAACACATAGCAGTAACTTGCTTCCCTAGCTACAACATAACCTTGCACTTCTGAAATTGCAAGTTCAAAACCAGCCTAAACCGTCATACATACACATAAGTAATCCTTTCTAGGCTACGGTAAGGCAATGTCAAAGGTCAGCATACAACTCCATTTTTTAGACTCTGCAATCCTTAGCTCTCAAGTCCATGCAACAATCTGACAGAATCACCATGGCCCCATGACACAGGGTTGTGAGCTTGCTGATACGAGGCCATTACCTTGAGAAGGGTTTTCAACACATGCCTATTAGACTAAGTGCCAAAGATTACAGCCAGCCCAGGTCAATACAATCGAACTATGACTCTAAGAGATAGGCTATCTGGGGAGACAGATAGCCTAGTGGTTAGAGTGTTGGGCCAGTAACCAAAAGGTTGCTAGATCAAATCCCTGAGTTGACAAGGTAAAAATCTGTCKTTGTAGTCCTGAACAAGGCAGTTAACCCACTGTTCTTAGGCCGTCYTTGTAAATAAGAATTTGTTCTTAACTGACTTGCCTAGTTYAATAAAAGGTTCAAATCAWAAAACAATCTACGGCAGACAGCGTCAAACGTCATCCGTCTAATGTATCCAGGCCTACAAGCTTGGATGTCTTACCTACGGCRGGAGCATCGTACTCATCTCCCAGCAGGATCTCTGGGGCAGAGTAAGCCAGCGAGCCACAGCTGGTGGTGAGCTTCTTCCCTGGCTGAAACTTGTTGCTGAAGCCAAAGTCAGTGAGCTTCACCACTCCCTGCTTCTCAAAGAACACCACGTTCTCCGGCTTGAGGTCACGGTGCACCACATGCAGCCGGTGGCAGTAGGAGATGGCATGGACGATCTGGGCAAAGTACTTCTTGGCCAGCTCCTCACTGAGGCCCTCCTCGTGCTTCATGATGTAATCGAACATGTCTCCTCCGTCGCCCAGCTCCAGGATCAGGTAGAGCTTGGTCTGCGTGTCGATGACCTCGTAGAGCCGGACAATGTTGGGGTGCTGCACCAGCTTCATACAACGCACTTCCTGGAACAGGTGACCCGTGGCAACCGTGTCCAACTTGGTCTTGTCTATGACCTTGACCGCCACCTTCTCCCCCGTGAAGACGTGGCGCGCCAGTTTGACCACGGCGAAGTGGCCCCGGCCCAGCGTCTTGTCCAGGTCATAGAGCCCTGCAATCTTGCCATCATACCCTCGCTTGAAGCCTGCCATGGCTGGGTTTTAAGCAGTCTCGTGGGTCCACTTTACTTCAACACGTTGGATGTTAATGTCGTGCCCATGATGTCCACTTCCTAAGTAACAATGAGAGAAAATCACATCAGAATATCAACAGAACAAAACTTCACTTAAGTGACTTGAAGGAAATAAGGCCTACCACCTTGACTTCAAACCTTCATCGCGGAACATTCTCACAGATTTGTACTGGGTGTAATCATTACTTCAAACAGTTGCCAAACGTTCTGTTTCGCAACAGAAATGACCATTTCTATTGGGAAGTTCAGCAAACAGTTAGGGCCCTACCTGAATCTGTCCAGTAGAAACGCTAGATTTCATTGCAAAACAGAACGTTTTGAGACTGTTTGGAGTAATGATTACACCCCTGAGTTTCTGTTGTTCAACAAAAACAAAGCCAAGGGTCTAGCAGTGAAGCTCGTAGACATGAAGTAAAACACCAAATGAACTTACAAAAGGGTTGATTTAATATCTGTAATGTTTAGCCTTACAGACCCACTGAGTTTCAAAGTTGCAAGGAATTATGACTGATAGGAGAATTGTGTTAGCTTATTTGCAGGTTCAACTGGTAGGATTTAGTTAATGCAGCCATTAACCCCACATGGGTTATATTCAAAGACACCCGGGCCTCAAAGACGTTCCATCATTCATAAATCAATGGACACTACAGTATTTCCTTCTTGAAAATGTAGCCATAACATACACCACACATTACTAAATACCTAGCTAGCTACAATGACAATGTAGCTATGAACTGAAGCCAATACTGTACTACTAATGCATGCATACAGGGAACATAACTACTAGTTACATATAGATAAGTATTTAGTTAACACATTATTTTAACTACCACACAATTGCTAAATGGGATCAGGTCAGGTGATTTGGTTGTCATGACAAGATACAGTACAGTAGCTAGCTTACTAACTTAGCTACTAGTTAGCCAATTTCAAGTTGCTAAAAGTTAGTTAACTAGCTATTTGACAGAGATTATTATACTTGGCTAGCAAATGTTTTAGTTAGTTAGTCCATGAAAGCAGTGTGCTAGTTAGTTAACGCGTAAGCTTCCATCACATGAGACAGAGAAACAGCTTGATAGGCCTGTGTTAGCTACGTTACCGTACTAGTGCCTCGTTCATTCACCGAGTAACGCGTTAGTTATCTAACAACAGTAGCTAGCAAACGTTAGTTACTTAACTAGCTAGGTATTACTGGGTAAACAACCTATTTTGACGTTGTATAAACGCAGCTGGCGGCGCCGATTTAATTGTAATTTCCTCAAAATGATTGTATGAACGAACGTTGGTTAACGTGAGATAGCTAACGTAACCTCAAATATACTGATAACTAACTAACCCTAGCTACAAGCTAGCAAGCTAACAACGGCTGGTCGGACTTACCACTCTCTCTCCAGTAAACAMCAAGACGAAATCTTCAGCTAGCTAGTAGACTGGATGATAAATAATGTCCTTCGTTCTACCCGTGATAAAGTTTATTATTAGCGAATCTTATCCTCCRCTGTTGCGATTACCAATGACACTCACACGGTGCCTATACCCAAACCTCATCAGTGAAACAAGGCATTGCAACGTTCCTGGGATTGAATTGCAGCTCTCATCGAAATCATTCTCCTCCCAGAAACGGTTGCGGCGGCGCCGTAAGTGTGTTGGACACATAGAGATAGATAGAAGACCAATGTTTGTATCTGTGCAATTATAGGGTCTGTGACAGCATGGGCAGCACCATTGAGACTATCTCCACTTTAAAGTAGTCAGTTTCTTCTTCACGATTGACTGATCCCTCCTGGTGACCCTGTTGGAATCATGTCCATGAAGTTAGAAGTCCCACCCAGTAGACTACAGTAAAGTGGTGGAAGCCCTCAATGGCGCTGCKCATGCTAATAAAGAATTTTGGCCACTACTAGGCCTCTATCATTCTCTATGGTTGGGCATCAGCCGCATTAAATTCTGACGTCAAAGAAACGTAGCTAGCTGGAAAGAATCCCACAATGGTCCATACCAATGAAGAGGTCCGCAATAATAATTGTATTTCACCAAYGCAATATGTGAACAAATACACATTAGTAGTTAAACACATCAATACTGAGCACAGTAACGCAATAATGGACCTCCAATTTCATAAAAATAACCAMGATAAAAAGCACAACAGCCAACATCATCATGAGGCTGTATGTATGGCTTGGATATTCTGCCCTTGTAATAGCTAGCTATAGTCCAAAACATGCATGCATGCATACATACACATCTAATACATCTAATACACATCATATGACCATTGTCTTGTGCATTTCTTGATCAGTGACATTTCTGCAAAAATAAATCTGACATTACCACAAATAACGGTAGATTTCCATGACTGTTAAATATGAGACTGTGCTGCCCTCCAGTGGCTAAGCAGTTTTRTACTGTAATGTATTATTTTTTGTTGGCTACACAAAAGCCAGTTAGGCTTTGCATAGAAGAGTATATTGCCACTTTTTTTCTCATTAGTATATATATAAAAATCCACAGCTTGTGTTTTATAGACTAATGGTGTTTTAGATAATCTGCTCTCTCTCACAAAGTGGATGTTGTTTCAAGTATGTGTTGCATGTACCTTATGGGAACTCAGAAGGGTAGTGTTGCACTTACAATAAATACACCAGGCTAGAATATTAAGATAGCAGTAGGTGGATAGTTTTATCAGCTTACTTTACCAGGAACAGGGGGATTTCTTGTAAATTGTACCTCTGTCTCTCCCAGCTAGGCTATTCGTGCACACACTACTACTGATTGAATTTTGAGTCACAAATGGCTCTCTGGTAAAATAAGTGCACTAAATAGGGAACGGAGTCGCTTCATTACCATACTCTCTGGACACCTCTACCCGATAGCATAATATATCCGTACCTTCTGCACATGTGCCTACTTTACACACACATGTTTGTACATCGCTCCGGTAGCTCCATTGCTGCTTAGCCTCTGTTCCTCAATTCCAATGTTATGCAGCAAAATATATTGGTACTGTTTTGAAATCTTACTTGGACAGTGTCATAACGTTCATTTTTTTAACCGACTTTCAAAAATGATTTTGTATTTGGGGTCTTAGTCAAATTAATTATCTATATACTGCAAAAATGCACCTTCCATCAGTTCTTGATTTGTAAACGTGCATTTGTAGTTTTCCGCATGTGTTTGAATCACTGTGCGAGTTTGAATTTATTATTGCGTTTATATTTTGGGCGGTAACCACAGTATGATGCTTGAGTCTTCCTTAGTTGAGAATAACTTTTTATTTTATGTTGTGCAGGTGCCTCTTTGGTGTGGACAGTCAAGAGGGGGAGGCTAACAATTTTTGTAGCATCTTCCCTAATCTGCCAGTGCCGTTCTAAAAAGTGAGTAAGAGTAACGTTAGCGTCTCAAAGCTTGATAGAAAGCTAGTTAGTAGGTTTATCTAGTTTTGAGGTTTTAGCTACCATCTCACAAGCAGAAAATTAGCAAAAGTTTACCGACCAAGCCAGCATGTCAAACGAATGAACAGCTAGCTAGTAGCTAGTATGTGTTTGAAACTCATGTTACAAGGTGTTTCCTAGCCTAACATTAGGTCATTCTCAAATTGTCACTGTAGTTACCAACTAAAGTTATGCTTTTGTTCCATTACAATATATCGGTCTCCCTTTTGAGTGTCTCCACAGGAATGTATCAGCAAACCAGACGCAATGACTTCACCAACAGAGAAAATCGTGCTGAAAAGCTCCTCAACAGTTTCCCTCAACGATCGGTGAGACTACCATAAGCCAGTTGTGATGAGTTTGCAGAGGCCTCCTCCTGTACTCCATATCTTGCTCATTGTAACCCTGTTATGACTAAGTGTCTTTTCTCTTTCAGTCTTTCTTCCCCCTTGATACAACATCCAGAGTCCAAGGCCAAACTGGTCTGCTGGATAATTGGGGACTTCGCCTATGTACACATTGTGTATTGTATAGGAGGGCCTGATTGGTGTCAGTTTTGCCCCAGCTAACACACCTGACTCCAGTAATCACCTAATCATGATCTTCACTTAGAATGCATTTTGATTTAATCAGCTGTGTTTGCTAGGGATGAGAAAGTGTGACACCAATCAGGCCCTCGAGGTCTGGAGTTGCCCAACCCCTGTTATAGCAGTAAGTGGCAGGGGAATGCAACTACATGGATACCGTAGTATGCTAAGCAGTATGTTCTTAATTAACACAGGAGTCTGCTGATGGAGGATGGCTCATAACAATGGCTGGAACGGAGCAATGGCATCAAATGCCTTGAAACCAGGTGTTTGCTGTATTTAGTACCATTTCACTAAACCAAAGCCCGTTTCTCCCCCAATTATGCTGCCACCAGCCTCCTGTGGTTTCTTAAACTCTCCACCTCCTATCCTATATCACCCTATTCCACTGAGGGACAAGGTGTCTGCAGGTTCACTCCTCCCTTGTACTTGATCAAGTAAAGTCACTGATCAGTTAGGAACTCCCCTCACCTGGTTGTCTCGGTCTTAATTGGACCACAAATTCAAGGGTAACGTACAAACCAGCTGACACTCGGCCCTCCATGGAATGACTTGACACCCCTGCCCCATTCTGACCTCCTTTAACCTCAACCCCTGCTCCTCCAAGCTTCACGACCATGCTGAACAAGCAGCTGGAGCCAGTGGCTGTACGAGTCAACATACAGCAAGTGGCCAGTGTCCGCAACAGGAGACTGGCTCTGCAGATGGAGAAACAGGACCTCTGTGCAGGCTGCCTTGCAGCCCAAGGTGAGGGACTAAACCATCACTTTTCAACCTGTCCTAGGTTAGTTAATTAGATTCAGTGTCACTAATCCAGGGCTGCATTCAGTTCGATGCAACATTCCATGACAGTTTTGTACTGAAGAGGCATGTTTCCCAAAAACGGTGCGCACCACTTTGGTGGGTGTGGCATGATCAATATGGGTGTGACCATTTGAAAATCACAACTTGTGCAGCCACACCATACCCATCTGACCATACAATCAAATCAAATTGTATTGTCACATGTGCCGAATACAACAGGGGTACAGTGAAATTGCTTACTTATGAGCTCCTAACCAACAATGCAGTTTAAAACATTACAAAATTTAAGCAAGAATAAAAGTAACAAGTAATTAAAGAGGCAGCAGTAAAAATAACAATAGTGAGACTATATACAGGGGGGGGGGGTAATATGTACATGTCTGTAGAGTTTCTCCCTCTGCGCCACCATAATCACACCGTTCTTCAACTTGTCGTTCAGAATCGTTTCCGTTGAATTAAAGCTGAACCACCCCAGATCAGAACTACACTAGTATCACTATTATTTTTTTCCTTTTTAACAAGAGACCAGAGAAATGAAGACGTGGACTAGATTAGAAGCATTGAAAATTCATTTGAATTTTGAAACCAAGGGCGCCACCTCCTGGGCATGTCATGTCTTGACTTTCAGTTCATCTATTGAATTGAAATGGAATACACCCAAACTCTGTTGGTACGTTCCAATGTCCCACAGAGCCTGAGCAGCGCCTGGGGAAGGGCGATGCCCTGGCAAGGCTAGGTCGGCCCATGGGGACCCTGATGCGGGGGGCCACCAGAAGCCAAGGTTTGCTGTAAGGGGACTGCGAGGGATGAACCGAGGAGGTTTAGAGTGTGTGGAAACAACAGAAGGGGCTTTTTCAGAGGTGGCTATGCTTTCAGAGGTGGGTGTACTGTTTTCCAACTGTAACAGTTGGAGCCAGTTTAACTTTGTATCCCTCTCTCGTTCAGGTGTGAATCAGATGCGTGCCGGGGAGGGGTGACTAAGCTTAGGTTTCGTCAGGGCTTGAGGCTGCAAGGTGGCCAGCTGAACAATGCTGGAGTGCTGGTTAGCTGCGGAGCCAGGAATGGACTGGGCCTGAGAGGAAGAGGTGAGAGAACTCTCTTAACTGTGCATACTCTGCCCTCCCTTCTCCCAATGCCCTCGCTCATATCTTGTCATCCCTACCAGGCAGAGGAGCGGGTCTGGCCTGCGTGGCCGGGGAGGGTTCCGGGGCCTAGGCATACCTGAAAAAATCCCCACCAAAGAGGAGCTGGACAACCAACTAGACGACTACATGTCAATGACCAAGAGCCACCTAGACGCAGAGCTGGATTCCTACATGGCCATGGCAGGCTCCGACTACATTGAGMAGAACCCTGCTGGAAGACTGGGGTAGGCAGCATCAACAACTGCACTGAGGCTGTCRAGGGGTAATTCATTAGTAGAACMGCCCCTCACTGGAAACAGATGGATGTGACAACCAGGGTCTCTGGCTTACTCAGAACTATTGTTGGTGTTACACACACAAGCCCAGAAGCATGTGTTATGTGGCTGAATTAGAGCTCTCTAGAGTCATACTTTAACTGTTTCACACACTTGAGCTGTTATGTTCTTTTCATAATTTATTCATTTATAAGCTTAGCTCTGTGCTGAGCAGGGTGGTCTAAAACCTTGCCTAAGAAAGAAGTATGAAGGTCTGCAGGACTTGTCTAAGAAAATAATTAATTGTTCAGTAAAATCACAAGCAAGCTAACCAATTCTCTTTGCTCAGGTACATTATGGGTTTGTCCAAGACACTTCACACTATAGATTTCATGTGTTTGCTACAATGTTATGTTTCAAAACTGAGTATTTTTTTTGTCATTAATTTGTGAAAGACAACGGTATGTACCTCAGCTAGCCAGGTTTGGCTGCATTGTGGATTTATATAGAAATGTTGAAGATTTATTTTAGCTGAGAAATATTGCCACCATTTGTAGTAAGAGGACTAGTTATCCAACCGGTTCCTGTCCGAGAATGTTTATGAGAATGAAAGAATGGCCCAACTGTTACAAATATTCTTAAGTGTTTTGATATGTTCAACATTGTTTTAATAAAAATATTTAAAGGTGTTGCTACCCAATGATATTAACATTATCATGACATGTCAAGAAATAGAAACATAACTCCAGTTCATTATTGACCTTCAGTAGAAATGTAATTGTCACTCACAGCATAGACACGAGCCAGAAAGTTACCAACTGACTTAAATGCCTACTTGTCACCACTAGGGCTGGGGAGAGCACTTCAAGTATGTCACTCAGGTCAGGTGACATGGGGAGGAACTTCGAGGATTCAAAATGGCTACAATTCTGCCACAAAACATTTTATAATGGAATAACTAACATTTAAAGATGCTTACATTGACACTGAGTATTCGTAGTGGGTTAGCTGCTGTAAATATACTTCTGTAACTAAACCGATAACTAACCTTAGCTAATATGTAGCTAGCTAGCGAGAAGCCAAACGTTACARAAGCTACGTTATTTTGCCATCTCATTAGAAGTTACTGACAGTCTAGAGGTCGTGCCCCCCTTACCAGCACAATGAGCGATTCCCGAATGTTCTCGATCTTAACACTGCTGCTGGTAGTACCTGCGTCACTTAGGTGAGTGTGCTGTGCAGCATCCAGCCGTGTCACTGACTGAGCTGTCGTCAAACCTCTGACTTCTGTGAATGTGTAAACCAAACCATTCTATATTTTTCTTCCAGTGTCCATGGTGCTATTTCAGGAGCGGAATACTCTACTACAGGTAGACCCATAGCTAGTTAAATACCACTTAAATACAGATCGGGTAGCTATAATAGTTGACCTGTAGCTGTTGACCTAGCTACTGCACTAGACCCTAAAATTGAMGTTTCTAGCTATTGTAATCTCTTTATTTTGTAGAGATAAGCACAACATCCCTTCATTGCTGGCAAGAGGAGGAGTTTTCGATTTTGACAGAGTGTGCAAGGTGCAACCCCTTTCAGATGGTGAGGGTTAAAATAATTCCTWTTTTCTTGAACACCGTAATACTGATSAATAGCATCTTAATTATGGCTTTCCCTCACGTGTTTGTCTAGAAATCATGGGTACCTTGCGAACGAACTGGATTCATAGAAAAGATCAACTGTGCAAAGTCCAACAAAGTTGAATACAAGAGGTAGCCTACCCCCTTTTTTCTATATTTTTATTAGACTATTTTCCAAAATTGATGCAACCGCCAATTCAGGTCCGACTACAATTCTATCTTTCTCTTTTCTCAGCTGCCGTTCCTCTCGGATGGATGAGCGCCTATTCTGGAGGTTTGAGGGGATGATGATGTGCCTGACAGTAGTCTTGGTCCTGGTGGTTATAGCTCGTCAGAGAACTCTGGACCACCTGGCTTCTGAAAAGGTCCGCAGGCAGATCCTGTCCATATAGAGACTGGGTGCTGTTGGCCGGCGCTTGACCACTCAAATGTTTGAAGGACTTGAATGGCAGAACTTGCACCTTGGTATCTCTTTTGGGATCACTATTTCCATTTTGATACCATGTTTTGTTGCGGCCTTATTTGTTTAATGTCTATGTAAGTATGACCCATACACTGCACAATAGTTATTGGTTTGAACTAATCTTACAATATGTTCCAAGTCATTACTGCAGTATAGTTAATAATATTGCAGCACAGCATGTCTTTATGTTGTCATAGTTGATATTGTGTCTGTGATTATAGTCCTGCCTAACTATTCCATGTGTCAGTTTTGGGGATTTGAACATGTCAACTTGGTCTCACTTTCTGACATTGTCTGCATTGTCACCATAATAACTGAGTTGGTCCAACCAGAGAGACGAATACTACAAATACCTAGACCTATGTGTTATTTTTGAAGATGTACCCTATTTTCCTTTAAAGATTGTTTTCTGAAAAATGGGTATTACCAGCTACATTTAATGCACTACGATAGATTACATTTTTTGGTCTGTGATCAATGTGCTTATGGTGTATTTACCAATGATTGGTCAATCACGTTTGTGTGTGAAATTCAGGTCTGTCTAAACTATACATATCTATTTATTTATGTTTGACAAGCTTTTCCTTTTGGTTACACACTAGCTTAATAAAGAACAGTGACACTATCAAGAGCAGTGTGCTGGTTTCTTCGTTTTTTTCTATCTTATTCAACTGTTACCATGCACCTGCAACAAAGATAGCTCAGATGTGCGAGTGCCTTTTCAATTTTGGTTACACTATTCGTAAAAACATGGTTCTTCTGATTTCTTACAGTATTATGTATTTTACAGCACTGTTAACACTATTCCTAATTATTACATTGCTGTAAGTGTGCAGCAAATTGTACAGTTTATGCACTTTCTATTTATGACCAATAAAAAATAAACTTTTAGGGTATGTGCACAATGTCATTTTTTTTGGTAGTAAATATAATTCTGTTTTTTTCCTGCGTAAGGTGTGAAAGGAATTGGACAGTTTATTAATCAACATTTTATTAAAAGAGCCTCGTCTTTGTCAGATTTAGTTTACTGAGCTTACCTTCATATTTGTGCTGAATGCACAACGAACAGAATGGTAGAATGAGAGGCAAATTAAAGAACACATGGATGGAACAGGTCAGAAGAAGGATATGTATTAGAAGTTAGCGAAGCAAAATTTCAAAATCCTACTATATTTCAGACAGAAATAAATTAACTAACTAATACCATAACAAAAATAAATCACAAACACTTGAGGAAGAAGAGGTTGCACTTTGATCCTCTTGGACAGTCACATAGTTGGCTGTACCGTGGTCCCTTTTTCACTGTGCAGTAGTCACCGACTATACACTGGAAAGAAAATAGAACCAAAATGATATGGTAGAACTTTCCAAATGATATATTCACAAGGAAGGAAAAGTTGACGTAGTACTTTTAAGTACCTTGACCACTAGATGTCGCCATAAGACTACTTTTCCCATCACAATCCTTGTTGGCAGCCTACAAGATGGTCTGTCTTTTGCAGGCTTTTGCAACCRCACAACTCTTTCTATGAACTGCATAACATAAACAAAGCTCAAAATTCTGTCTGTTTATTACATTTATGTTTTATTCCTAATTTTATTGTTTATTCTTACGGAATAGTATTCATTCAGTGGGAAAAACTCCATCTATTCGTGGAGTTAAATGTACCCATTAGTTACTCAAAAGGCTGTGTATAATCTAAATCAGTTCTGAATAGAATCCTTTGAGACTGTTTCTTTAGTAGTTTCCAGTGGTCTTCAAAAAAAGGACACAGCATAAGCTTTTAGAGTGTTTATTTATTTCCCCCAGAACATGCTCTAGCTAGAATGTAGTCTTGACCCGCAATCCAAAAGGTGCCACCCACAACCCACCAGAGGGTCTGACCCACACATTTGGGAAATCRATCACCTATTCAACTATTCACCTGTGGTGTCTGAAATAGCTTGCTTACACTAGGAAGGTGGCTTTGTCTTCTTTCCCACACAGCCATTCTTCTGTTTTGGAGTTTCTCTAGGACGTTATGAAGGACACCCAGCTGCAACACACACAGAGAAAAACACTGCTGTATTGAAATGGCCCTACATCAAATCTGTCGCCTCACAATAGACCATGTTTATTGGTTAATTGCAATGACTCACTATGAATGTACAGTACATTTAGCCTGTATGATCAAATAGTGTCAATAGCATTCCTTAATTGTATCGTAACCTCAACTAATACTTATTACTATAGCAGGTTACTCACCAGTTCCCTAGAGTCCTCTGTAACTTCAGCCTTTGGTAGCCTTTCGTCTGTCCATCCTGCAACCACATGGGCTGATTGAGATAGGATGTACAAAAAGGAAATTAACACCAGCAAGATAGCTGCTGATTTTGCCATGTCTGTTTCTAATTGTTGTGTTTTCCCACCTAGGGCTAGGTGGAACGTATAATCTACTGTCCGGTCAAGAGAGAGGCAGATAACCTATGTACTGTGCTTGTAGTGGAAGGTGCTGTCCAAGGTGCTGAACAGAAACCCRCGGGTTGATTTAGTCATCTGGGTTTAGCTTCTTTATCAGACACCCGTCTAATAAAGAAGTCACACACACACAYGTCCCTTCATGTCATTAATCCCCATAWAGCAGACGAGTAGGCTACAGAAATAAACCATTAGGAAGATGCGAGGACAACATGTTTGTTTTCATTCTGTGTCTTAGTTTGAGTTAATTGGATTGCATGGATTTCCCAAAGGTAGACTCCTAATGACGAATAAGCATACATATGATCTGAAAGGCATGGTTTTTAAACGGTGTGACAGAGACTTTATTGGTATCTTTTGGTGCCAACCGCCCACTTGACCGGTGGTGAAACGTGGCACTCAATATTTGTTGAATTGAAGATGCACATTGTCTTCCTGTTCCCAGTAAATAAAGCCAGCTATATCACTTATTATTGCTGCAGCCCGTGGCAGCATTGGACCAAAATATCGCCCTGAATTTCTAACACTACTGGCAGTCATCTTTCCCTTGAGCCCCCAACATCGGACCATCTCCCTCTCCTTGAGCCCCCCACATCGGCCCTTAGATTTTCCTTGGCCGACCCCCACATCCGTCCCATTATTTCCTTGAGCCCCCCCACATCCGCCCTCCATCTATAGCCACGATAATGATCATTTGCGCAAAAAATAACATATTAGACAGGCCTGCCACCTGGCAGCTAAACAATGCAGCATGCCCACTCTGGCACTTGTTTGCCTCTACTAGTCCTGTTAACATCATATGACAAAAAACACCCCAGGTAATCTCATCTACTTCCCCTGGATTGATAATCTTTTTCCTTATTATAGATTAAATACCTCGGTTTAACGTCAGAGGGCAGGATCTGTACATGATCATCAGGGTTCCATGTCATACGTCAAATCAGGTAAATCCTCTATAGGGTTGGGAGAGGGGCAAAGAGGAGAGCGAGAGCAAACGAGAGAGAGGACATTACATCAGACCACAGGGCACCACAGCCACCACCCAGGGCACCGCAAGGGCATTTTGGCCCCACGTGAAAAGATTATCACATTGGCTCCACCCACCACAGGCCACCGCCAACCTGGCAATGGCCTGTAACCACGACACCTCCAAAACCCAATTGATCCACTCAAAGATTTTAAATAACTCTAACCATGGCAGTGCTTGCAACGTCTTGTAGTCCAATATTTAACTGTCCGATATTTACTGACAAGTAGCTTGAAATATAACACTGTGCAGACATGCAAATGCAACATTCTGCATACAGTGAATTCACTATATGATGCAAGACTGATACCACTATAAGAATGTGCTAAGGCATCTTTTACAGTCTAAATATATTTAATGTAAAATTCTTGAATGGAAATTCGTCTTAACATGAATGAATAACTTAAAATAAAGATAACTTAAATATACATTAACCTTTTCAATTAAATAATTAACATCTATAGAATGATAACAGACAAATTATAAAATCAGCAGCAGATTTTTGAAACAAGTATACATACTGCCATAGAAAATAAGCAGCTGTTAAAATTGGAAATGGAAAACAAAGTGAGAAATGGCAAATGAAAAGGTCGATGGTGGCGCGAGGGAAAGGTAGAGGTCACCAAATCAATTAGGTTTTTCCACTTGGGGTCTTGATGTTGCACAAAATACTTTATGGCAATCCAGCCATTACTTTGAAGATATATCTTGTTGCTCAGTCTGTTCCTCAGTTTGTATCTCAGCCTGTGGGCATCATTGTGTGTAAGTGACCAATATCCGTAGCCATGCCTTAAGCTTCGAAACACACCGACTGCGTCATTTTGCATCACTGCTGCGTAACATTATTGCGCAGCTAGGCAACTATATGATGCAGGACCTTTTGCAGTCGGGTTGCAATGAGGATTGGACCACATGGAGGAAGAGAATCATTTTCGCAGTATCCTCAAACCCGTGTCTTTTTGACACAACTGCTGCACAGCTACGAGGGACATAGAAACACACAAAATGCCTGCTTGGAGACATGTCCACGTAGTTTAGGATTGCCCGGTCAGTTTAGTAGCTGAGTTGTGCTAAGATGTTGGCTAGTTAACGTAGGCTCAGCTAGCTAACCTAGCTTGCTAAAACCTAGTCGATGAGGTATGGATAATTTGGTTCAGATAACCGTGTGTGTCTTATGTGTACAGTAGGTGACATGATTCATGATAGCTATCTAATAACTTATATTACTTGTTAGGTAATGGTTTGGCTTATCATGGTTCATGTCTATGTAGAAGAAGACTTTAGGAGGGAAGTGAGAGGACTCAGGGACAGGATCAGAGGGAGAAGAAGGGCAGAAAAGAGAAGAAGAGTCTGGTCAGCAGCTTCGGCCAGCAGCCTTGGCGCTTCTGCCACAGCTGTCGTCTTTTCTGATCATTTTATTGTTGCTAGGGCAACGAGTGGCAATTTTACAGCCAGATCCATCTACTACGTCATCCACAAGTGTTGATCCCACCGGTGCATCAAGACCCTCTTTACAACGTCTACATCATCCATTGGGAGTATGACCACCACGGTGCAGCATCTACATCATCCACGAGTCTAATGACACCCACCCGGTCCAGCACTAGCGGTACATCATCCACAAGTTTATGACCACCGACCTGGCAGCGAGACCCTCTACAACTCAACATCATTCCACGAGTATGACCACCACCGGTGCCAGCCATGGAAGATGATGAAATGGAGGAGCACCTCGGTTCGGGGACCCAGCTGAGATTTTATTGAACCCCTCACCCGGATAACAGTGTACCCACTTGAGATCGTTGCTAGCATAGTGTGGCCACGGAGGAAGTGCTGGAAGGAGGACCCAACCGATTACACATCGCAGTGCAGTCTCGGACGGTACAGCCCAGGATCACAAATCATTCCACAAGAGCTCCTTCTATAGTCGAAACCATAGGAATGAGGTGTTGGTCCTTCACTCCTCCTCCCAAGGGCGATGTCTTTACCTCGTTACGCGCCGCTCGCTGCTTATGGGTCCAACTGATGTCCAGACAGGTGAAATGCGAAAGCAGAGTCTGTTTGCCCATTGAGGCCCCTGTTGACTGTGTTTCTCTCTTCGTTTCTCTCCACGGGCCACATCGCGTGGTTTTCAACGTGAGCCAACCAGCGTGCACTCAAGATGGGCCTTGGTCACTTTCCGTCGAGGTTCATAACATAATCTCAGCCTCCTGGGTCCACCAGAAGATCACAGAGGTGCGTCTCTCGCGTTCAAGGTTTTTCATTCATCTTCCGAAATATGGTCATAGCCTTGTGCTTATTCTGTGTCGTGGTCCATACTCTTGTGGCCAAAGATTGTACCCCTGTTGATGTTAAGGTGTAAGCGGGTTGTTCTGTCTGTTCTAGGTTTTCGTACCATCACAAGGTAGGTGTTATTTAGTGGATACATACTTTGTGGATGATGCTAGATGC